>NW_012149897.1:664266-666233 GCF_000956105.1 Propithecus coquereli
TATATATAATCAATCAAAAATGCCTGAAGCAAACTATTTACTGTCAGTATCTTGGGGCTACATAAAGGTAAGATTTATTTAGTCTTTGAAAACTCCTGATTACTCTGATTACGTAACTGATAGATATAACAAATAACAATGGAGTCCAAGCTTTCTAAGCAATTTTATATTCTTTCCTTACACGTGAACTAGGAAAAAAATACATGTTTTTATTGGTCAAGATAAGATTTATACCTTTTGTCCGTTGTAGTTTGCATGTTAAAATAGCTTTTTTGATATGTAGTGGGTTTTCTGTTTGTCATGTGGTATAGGTTTGCGTTGTGCTTTAAAATATTAAAGTAATTAATTAAATTCACTGAAAGTAAAGTATTGGGCCAAATTACACTGATTTATGGATTCTAGTTGGTATGTAGCATTTAAAGTTTATAAAATTAATTTGTGGCTCTTTCTAAAAATCTGTACTACTTTAACCTGATGAGGAATTTTTTTTTACCTTTACATATAAATCTCTAGATGACATTAAAAATTGATATTACTTGACTATTGAAGTGATATTAAAATGAAAACTTGATTATCTACTTGTAAAACTGGAAGAAAGTTTTTATGATACTGTTATTTTTGTTCATCTCAAGAAATAAATTAATACCCTGAATTTAATAATATTGTGTTCATGCTTGGTAGGATTTTTGCTTGCCCTGTGGTAATGTTAGCATTTGTAGATCTATCTCCATAATAGAAGCAAGAGGTAGAAAAACCATATTCAGTCCCAAATGAAGCATCACTTCGTAAATTGAAGTGTATCCTTGAATATTTGAGCCAATCACAACACATTTTTAAAGATTCATTTTCCATTACTTTAAGGACTTTCAGAATGAAATATTTTTTCATTTGCTTTGTTTCTTTTTGAAGGAAAATTTCCTTATGCTGTTAAAATTTACCTGAATTCTAAGAAAACTAGAAAACTTATTTCAGTTTTGATTGTCCAAATAATCATGGTTCCTTAACCTCCCTTTAAATCAATGGATGGTTCAGATATTTAAAATTATTTTTTAAATATTTAGACTTTCATTATTTGAATTTTGCTAGCCATTTCTTGGCTAACAATTTTTTAAAAATACAGAAAAGTATAGAGGGCAATATAAGAAACACCCATTACCCTCCCACCCCAATATTTATCTCTTAGCTTTTAGTCAGTTCATAATTGATGCATTTTTCAAGAGCTTCACATTTGTATTATGATTATGAACAATACAACAAAGAATCTAAATGCAGAATTTTAGTATTTATCTTTCTGAGGAACATTTTTCCTGGACACCTTTGCTTATGTTTTAATACTGTACCTTTAAAAACTTGTAAGAAGGGCAAATATAGATGTATTTGGTCTTATTATGCATTTTGAAAGATTTATTTTTATGCATTCAATGCAGTATTTATTTAAATAGCCTTTAATACTGATACCTACCAAACTTGTATGCCTCTCAGTGCAGCATATTCAAATGATTTTTAGCAGAATATCATGGGGAAAAAAATAAGCATCTTCTTCCTGTTTGACCTGTACCACCTCCTTTAATATATATTAGGAAGATACGTAATATACCCCATAGCACGCTGGCATGATGCAGAAGGACAAGGGATTACACTTAAGAATGTTTTAATTTTGTTTTATTGTTTTATTTTGCTTCCTGAATAATTTTAAATGCATAACGTAAGTTGGAGAACTGCAGTTCTAAAAAGCAAAATACAGTATTTGGATTCAGCTGCATCTTCACTTTCCTTTATGCCTTAAATGCTATACACAGACATTCTGATGCATAATGAGAACAAAGGAGTTGAAAGCCTTCACTTAGAAAGTCTCCTCTTTTTTCTTAGTTGCAACCATAATTCTATGTATTGTTTCAGACTATTTAGACCAAAAACAATTAGAAATTCAGCAAAAGAAAATATTTAGAGATTACTTTAAAAAAATA
>NW_012149897.1:667508-668132 GCF_000956105.1 Propithecus coquereli
GTTTTTAATAGCAACTTGTAGAATGTAACATGGACAATTTCAGGCCAAAGAAATATTTAATTGAATACATGTTTAGAATATTCAGCACACTCTCTCTTTTGCCTAAGGAGTAGATTTTTCCAAGGGTGAATTTCATCTGTAAAGCACGGATTTTCTTACCTCTGAGACATCATGCATGATATTATAGTTATGGTTTTGAAACATAGCTATGGATTCCCATATGAATACTGTCGTAAATTCCATTAAGAAATTGAAAGAAGGGAGCTAGCTATTGAGATACGTATTTTAACAATCATAACTATAGTCAAATCCTTTATCTGTCTGTCCTGCAATGATAAAATCAAGTATTATTATAAAAGGCCCAAAAGTCAGGAGTTTTTCTGAGTACCAGAAAGAGAGCCAGGAGAAGGAACTCAAATAATGATCAGCTGCTATGTGTCAGGCTAAATATAAGACCCTTTCTATATTAGCTCATTTAATTATTTGATGGCCCATAATTTACTCAAGAAAATAGAACTTTGCAAAAATGGACAGAAGACATTTTGAACACTATTGCAGATGTCTCTGTGAATATTCTTAGAAAGCCTCCAATTTTATTTTTTTCCAGTGGGTCATAATATATAA
>NW_012149897.1:670442-704011 GCF_000956105.1 Propithecus coquereli
CCAGAGTGCTAGGATTACAGCACCCAGCTGAGCCACCACACCCAGTCAATAGTACTAAACTGTAAAATATATTTTACAGAAAGATCTATTCATGTATTCAACAAATTCTTGTAAAATGCTAGCCATTGCTGGATAATAGGTGTTTAATGATAAATTAGAAATGGTTCCTATTGACAGTCTAATGGACACTAAGCCTGGTAAACTGCTGGGCAGATATAATATAGTTGCTAAAGAAAAGTTTGCTGATAATAGCTGCGAGTGTGGTATCTTGGGACAACCCCTCTACCCCATCCACAGAAAGAAATTACAATAAATAAAAGTCAGTAATTTGAACATATCCTTGATTTGGATTTACTTTCCAAACAAAAGTGTCAGAATATCTAATTAGCATATTTATTAAACATTTATCAAACACATACTATGTGTGAGGATATGTTAGCGTTGCTCACTGCCTTGAAATAGTGGATGAATGTACCAAGACATCTTAAATCTTTTACTACAGAAAACAACAATTAGCATATGTGCATATTCACTATCATATAATATTTGAGATTCTTTGTTACCCATAAAACCTGGTTATATCATAACCCTTATCTTGCTATAATATAGAAATAAAAAGTAGTAGAATTAATCCAAATCATTTAAAAATGTTGTTTTGGATCCCACAGTATGACCCATTTCAGTTAGTTGCTAGAGTTTTATGACATTTGTGTCCAAAGTTTCTACCATTTCAAAGTACATGTTGAAACTGGAGGCCTTAGTTGGCAAGAGCAGTTTTCAAGCCACTAAGTGAATTTCAAATAGGAATGGAATTGATAAACAGTGGAAATAACCACCTGTTTTGTTCTCTCTGAGTCTGTTTTCATAGTAAGTGTTGCAAAATTTTTTATTAGGACATTCTATCAAAGAGATAACCACTGAATATATTTGTTATTACTTGTTCTTTAGTGGAATTTATTTGCTTAATTTTGTGTTTAAAGATAGCAAATTAAGTCCACATCAAATTGAAACAATTTTCTAAAAGGAAAAGTTTTACTTGGAAACATTTCCTGAAATATATAATAATCAATTACAATCCAAACTGTTATGCATGTTATGGTTAAAATAAAGATAGAATTAATAGTAAGTGTACATTTTCTAAATTTCTCAAGATAAGCAACATGAAGTGGAAATTCCTTGTCCAACTCAGAAGGAAAAGGAGAAAAAGAAAAGGCCAATGTCTCAGATCAGTGGAGTCAAGAAACTGATGCACAGCTCTAGCCTGACTAATTCCAGTATCCCAAGGTTTGGAGTTAAAACTGAGCAGGAAGATGTCCTTGCCAAGGTATGGTTTCAGAGATCATGATCATAAATAAGCAATGATGTCTTTTCATGAGTTTTCATTCCTTCTCTCTTAAATAGATGAAAAAGTTTATTAATTTGTGGGATTTTTTCGAAGATGGAAAATACTTTATAAAGCTCTTTCTAAAGTATTTAGATTTTAGTAAGATATAGATTTAGACAAGTGATTTAGTATATATGTTTCTTATTTCTTTACATCTTCAGTTGATTGGCCTTAAAGAATTGGAAATCTATTATGTCTTCAGGATTTTAGGAATCTAGCTAAGATTTTGTGAATAGATTTTAGCCATTGAAGAAAAGCTTTGAGATTGATATTCTAAGTATATAAATATGTTGTATTGTCAAAGTCATAAGGTTAAGTAAATACTATTCTGTTTTCAGTACATTTGTGTGAATTTGCCTAAAGTTTGCCTATTCTTACATGGTGCATCCATTCATTTAAAATGAATCATTGTTTAAAAAAAAATCTAACCATCTTTGCATTCAAATCAGTAATCTTTAAACAATTGTGTTTGTTGGTTCATATTCTACTTCCACTTTCTAATGTTTTGATATTGTTTTTTTAACCCCAGGAACTGGAGGAGGTGAACAAATGGGGTCTTCATGTTTTTAGAATAGCAGAGTTGTCTGGTAACCGGCCTCTGACTGTTATCATGCACACCATTTTTCAGGTAATGTGGTTGAGTTCTAACACATTTCTTTTATTCAGGAACTTAATATGCACTCTGTGGATTGTGCATGTCTCTTGTCTTCTTTACTACTCATCCTCTTTTGCTTATTTTGATACTTTTTTTCCTTATTTACTCCTTTGCTAAGGGACAAATAAAGATACAGAAAGGTGGAATGTGGGTAAAACACAAATAGATCAATTTTGTTATGTTTTTGCATTGAAGACAAAGATGCGATGTAGGGGGAATTGAAGCAATTCGTTAAAATAATAGTTAAGAAATCATCTCCATGACACTGACTTCCATAGAGAATGGAGTACTAACTTTATAAAATGAATAAGCCCCCAGCTGCCTTACCTTAGACCTCAGTCACTTTCTTGTGCCCTGCTATCTTCTCTGTATCCTTTTCTCACCCTTGTTGAACCTTTACCCCAGCTCAGGGTGGGATTTAAATGAGAAGTTGAGGCTGTTGTGGATACCTTAGGACTGGAATGGGAAACTCCAGCCCTAGAGAGAATGTTGGGTCTCAGTCGGTGTGATCCAGTGGCTGAGTCAATGGTGCTTGATGGAAGCTGCCCTCACGATGATGGGACACAGAAACTTCTATAGTCAGCAGCTCATTTCTACACCGCACGGTGTGGGTGTAGCACTGTTGGGCTCCAGGAGGACAGAGGACAACCCAACTCTGGTTTTGTTCCTCAGTCCTTGGATCTTTCCAAAGGTTTCCGTTTCCCTCACTAGACATGTGACAGTGCAGTTGCCATTTCTGGGTTAACCTTTGGCAACACTGCTGTGTGATTCTTTTTTAACACTATGGAAAATTTTTTTATATGAGGATTTCTTTTCCTACAGGAACGGGATTTATTAAAAACATTTAAAATTCCAGTAGATACTTTAATTACGTATCTCATGACTCTGGAAGACCATTACCATGCTGATGTGGCCTATCACAACAATATCCATGCTGCAGATGTTGTCCAGTCTACCCATGTGCTGTTATCTACACCTGCTTTGGAGGTAAATCTGTTTTCTGAAATTTCAAGAATGCTAACTTTCTACTCATAAAGGCTCTTAAACTTTTATACTGAAGGGCTTGCAGTGAAGAAAATAATTGGCTTTATTAGAAGTATATGAGCTTAAAAAAAAATGTTGTTATAGTTAATAAACAGTGAAGTCTTAGATGAATTTTGCCCATGAAAGTTGGTCAAAGATTTAGTGATTCATCTGTTTCTGATATTGCTTCTTTGAAATTATCCGGTGGACATTTGATAAAGCACATCTGGCTTAGGCAGTCTGATGGCTTTTGCAGTTAGAGGTCAAAGGATGACTATTTTATAAAATATAAGCAAATACATTGATTTTTTTCATAGAATTTTTTAGGAGGAAACACCACTTTAATTTTTCCAAATCCTAAGAAGTTGTTCCATTAAGTGTTTATTAAAGAAATTTGATTTCCTTTAATCATTTGGGGGAAAGATACTCTTTTGCTAATATATTTTGTAGTTCAGATTGTTTTCATTATAAAATTGTGTTAATGCATCATCATTTGGGTGAGTGATTCTCAATTGGAAATGATTTATCTCCCTTTTCTCCCCACCCCCAACCCCCAGGGACGTTTGGCAATGTCTGGAGACATTTTTAGTTGTCACAACTATTACATTTTTAGTTATACATGATACCGGCATCTTGTGGGTAGAGGCCAGGAATCCTGCGAAAAATCCTACACTGTATAGGGACAGCCCTCCCACCCAAGAGTTATCTGACCCAAAATGTCAAAAGTGCTGAAGTGGAGAAACCCTAGTTTTGATAAAAGAAAAGGAAATAATTACTAATATCTTATTAATTTTATGTGTATTTTTAGAATATTCTTAAACATCTTAAATACTTATAAAATGAGCTATTATTTTCTTTAAAAAATAATCTCAGACGGTTTTTATAATGTTTTGTAAACTATTATGAATGGGCAAGTTTTGATCATGAGATAATAAAATCAGATAAAATATTTTCTTCTAGAATTATACTTAAAAAGCTTATAAATATCTCATTATCTAAAAGATTCTTCCTGCAACATTGTGATAACATATTTTAAAGCTTTATTTTGTTTTCCACCTAAATTCTAGGAAGTTACTTCTCATTTGTTTGTATTTTTAATTCATGTGGTTATAGAATAGTAATGTTATCTATCTTTTTCTGATTTTTCTAGGCTGTGTTTACAGATTTGGAGATTCTTGCAGCAATTTTTGCCAGTGCAATACATGATGTAGATCATCCTGGTGTGTCAAATCAATTTCTGATCAATACGAGTAAGTAAAGTTTATTCATTTTTGCAGAACACATTTTTCCTTTGTATGTTTTAGAATGACTGAGGGTCTTTGTAAGCTCAGGTATTTCCAGAACCATAATGTCCTTTTGAGATGTGGAAATATGTTTTAATGATAGTGTATGTTAATGTAACTTAGCTCTGAAAATTTGTTATTATATTCAATGAGGCATATGATGTTTGAAAAACATGTGTTCCAGTACTTCTATAAAAAAAAAAAAATCGCCATGTTACTAGGCAAGTGAAAGTGTGCAGAAAGATTTAGATAGCTGTATTGCCCCTAAAGTTTTAAATAAAAAACAGAAAACATGAGAATTAATGTTAAACCTTCCTTACTTTATGTAGGTTGTCATTTAGTCCTCTTCAGAGGTCATAGCTTCCCCTTCTCCTCTGTCACCATGCCCAGCCCTGTTCTTTCCTTTTTAAATCTCCTAATGAGGCTAGCAGGAACTTCTATCTTAATTCAGTATTTTTTTTAATCATTAAATTTTTTTCTCATTGGTGACATCTCACCATATAAAAAGTCATCACTGAATTTGGAAATGTAAGGAATGGTATTGACTGCTTACTGTGGAATATCTCTGACACACAGCTGCACAGAAATCCTCTGTAGAGAATGTTTAGGTAATGCCTGAGCTATGCCTTTATAAAGAGTTTAGGTTAACAGGAGTTCTGGTTGGTACTTGAAGTTAACTGGTAAATGATTTAAATGAACTATGACTTAATTCCCTCCCCCTGTGGTAGATTAATGTAAATTCACTTTTATATATGAAAAAATACAATGCAAAGTTGGTGAAAATGTTTTTTTCATGTTTGTTAAGAATCTGCCCTTTTTTCTGCTTGAGTCTGGATAGCAGTCTTCCCATGCCCTGTAGCAGCCTAGCTGTGGAATTACCTATGAATTCACCATTCATTCCCTGTACTTGGCTGTAACTAGATTTAAAGAAAGAATTTAAACGTAACTTTGCTTTGAGAGATTTCTCTCAGACCTTTAGGATTATTTAGATCTATTTTTATATCTTTTAATAGCCTCTGGACTACCCTATAGCAAAATACATGCTAGTGACTAACCCAAGTAGAGGAGGATTGAAAAAGCCAGGATTTCCTGAGATGTGTGGTTAGTCAGATACATTTTAGAAGTTTAGTTTAGGAACTTATTTATCCGTATTAGACAGGATAACATTTCATGTTCCACCTACCCTGTGAGGACCTATAATGGGGCACTTTAAGGACACATCAAAGCATACATGTAAATATTAACACACATTGGATGCCGCTCCTGGATCAGTGGTGAGCTTTGTCTGTCTTTTCTGAGAAAAGCAGGGAAGTCATACAGTACAATGAACACTGGTCCTTTTCGTGAGCCTGGCCTGATTTAGTAATTTAATGCCTATGTGTGCCTTGGTATGCTCCTAATTTTATAGATTTCTAACAGATACATAAAGTGTATGTCTTAATCCAACTTTTGCCTTGAAGAAACATTTTTTTTTTCCCTTGGTAACACCAAACAGTCAGACTGGTTTGTTTTCTTTGCATTCTATTATATACCATATGGTACGTTCCCTTATTATAGCATTAGCATTAAGGATAGAGAACAAATTAAAACAACTGATAGTAAAGTCACTGTCTTCCAAGTACTCTGATAAACTTTTTTAAGGATAACGAGGACCCACTCTGTCCTTCTTTCTTGTGAATCCTCTAGGCTTAGGCTAGACCTGCTGGTACATCCGAGTCCCTGTGGAGTCTGTCATTTAAGCCAGCGAGGCCTCAGTCCACAGATGAATCTGATGCCCTCTGATGTTTGAGAGCCACTGAAATAGTGGAGAAATTTGGGAGATGATTATAAATACAAGAAGAGTGGCCAAGGATGTCTGTTTAAGGTCATTTTGCTAGTGGCATGCCTGGGGTAGAAGGAGAGCTAATCCTGCTTCTGAAAGGTCTTTGTTATTTAGTGGTGTTATGATGATCTCCTCTCTGTGGGACCAGAGCAACACAGGGAAGTTCAGTTTCCAGAGCGGCTTTTGGTTGCTCATGTGTTTTTGAGGGTGGGGTGTGATGAGGCTGTTATTCCTGAGAGAATGAATCAGCAGTGTCATTTGGTACATGAAAGTATCCCAAGGCTGGTCAGAGCCCCCAGGCATTATCAGAATTACTGCCTTAGTTAGCTTTGACTCAGGATCCTGAGAACTAGAATGTTTTTTTCAGGACCCAGAAGAGCCTGAGCAGCCAGTAGCACAAATAACTTTTATCTTCACAGCATGTAATAAATGAGGCCTTCTGATAACTTGTAAATTTGTAATAATATGGTTTGTTAAAATACTCTATCAAAATTATGTTTATTTTTAGTTTACAGTGAGCCCTTTTTAAAAATAGAGTTAAGTATAATTTCTCTGACTTTCATGGACAGATTGAGAATCCATGAGTCGAACCAGCACGCTCCTCAGCTCTTGCCATGGAGCTGGAGCTGCCAACCTGTCCAAAACCAAAGTTAAATCTATATTTCTTGTAATAAAGAATTCTAAAGAATTCTAATCATCAAATTGATAAGCCCATAGTTGGGAGGTTACCTGTCATTTTAAGGAGGCTACTGAGGCACTGCAAAGTTTGGGGACATATCCTGGGTTAAGTGGCTGATAACAGAGGGTGCCAGGGGCTTACCAGGCTGGTTCTCAGTCTAGTTATGCCCCTGCTTAAATCATAGTTTTTGTTAATTGTTTCACTTGTGTTAGTTTTAGGTGCCAAATGATTCAATACTAATTTTATTTACATTCCTTATTAGCATGCTAGAGGTTATGAAAGCAGACAGATCACTTCTACTTGGTAGAGTTGGTTAAGCTTTATTTTTAATAAATGATTTGGAAGTGAGGGGGAATGTGAACAGGATTTAGAGAAACTGAAATTCCAGGTGGGAAGCTGCCTAAGTCTTTTTTAAGCATATAAATAAATCCATAAACTGTAAATAGCATCATAAAGTTTTGACTATAACATTATAGAGTTCATTTAACTTCACAGCTTTATTTTCTGAAAAAATAGAGCAGTGTCAAAAGTACAAAATATACATAGCATTAAATTTTACCTGGAAAACAAATCATCTTTGTTTGTGGCAAAGATGCCTAAGTTTGGGGGAAAAAGGTTCATTAGTCATATGGTCGTATGCATTTAATTTTTTCCTAAAAGTGCTCCTTGTCAAACAGATAAGTAGAAATGTATAAGGAATTTACCTTTTTTAAACATCAAAGTGTGGTAAATTTGAGATTTGACCCCACGTTTGTCTTTTTATAGAGCACATATCCTTTTTTCAGCTTTAAAATTTTAAAGATATATTTTTAATGAAAATTTTATAAAATGAATATGTTCATTGTAAAATAAAACAGAAACCATGTGGAAAATGAAGAAGAAAATAAAAAATCACCTGAAAATTTCCCTCAAAGGTAACAATTATGGTGAATATCATTTCGGACTTGTCTCTAGGCACCTATATATACATAAGCATACAATTTTAGATATGTTTTTAAAAGTCATACTTTAGTTCCCATTGCAAAGAAATTATAAATATATATACCTATTATGTATCAGGTTAAAAAATCATACTGTAGATGTTTTCCTATGACGTTTTTGTATCCTCAGTAACCTGTTTTGGATGTGTTCCCTATTAAAGATAATTCAGTTAACTTGTCCATTGTTAGTAGATATTAAGTTGCCCATTTTCTTTTGCTTATATTGCTTTGAACTTCTGTGATAACCTTCGAGTTTAATTTTTTCTTTTATATTTGATACATATTGCTTCAGTGGCCCTCTAGAAAGCTTATAGCCAATTTACGTTTTCACCAACAATATGCCCTTTCCCCCACACTCTTGCCAGCTCTGGGTCTTGTCAAGCTTTTAAACAGTTTAAAATTTTAAATTTGATTGATAAAAATTTTGAAATCTACTTAGTAACACAATCAACAAGTATTTATTGTTATCCACTATTTGCCCTCAGTGTATGAGGTACTACAGGAGCATTAAAGCAGGAAAAAGCAGCTCTTTGCCCTCCAGGGGCTTAAAATCTAAGAGGGTGCTGTGGTTACTTTTATATGTCAGCTGGACTGGGTTAGAGAATGCCCAGATTCTGATAAAACATTAGTCTGAGTGTTTCTGTGAGGGTATATCTGGAAGAAATTTGCCTTTGAATCAGTAGACTGAGTAAAGAAGCTTGCTCTCATTAGTGTTGGGAGACATTATCTAATACATAGAGGGCCCCAAACAGAAGAATAGAACACAAAATGGGAGCAGTAGAAAATTCTCTCTGTTTAAGCTGGGATATCATCTTCTCCTGCCCTCATGCATCAGTGCTGCTGGTTCTTGGGCCTTCAGACTGGGACTGAATTACACCATTAGCTTTTTTTTTTGTTCCTCAGCTTACACACTGTAGATCATGAAATTTCTTGGCCTTCGTAATCACCTCAGACAATTCCTTTAATATATATATATAGGTTCTGTTTCTCTGGAGAAGCATGACAAGTACAGTTTTTGGTACTAAGAGTCATTCAAGAGGAACAGAATTTTAAGGACGAGTTTTCTGAATTGGTTCCGGGGCTTCTGGAATGAACTCTGTCATATGATTAAAATTTAAAGACATGAACCATTCTATTTCCAGTAGTAAAAAGAGCACCTGTAATCCATGGTGTGAACTGTTTCTAGAGAGTTCATGGTGTGAACTCTTTCAGGCACCACCTGAAAGTAGGTAGCTGTAGCACTACGGCCCCTCTCTGCAACATCCCTGAAGGTCAGTGGCAAAGGGAAATCTTTCCAGTGGGAAAAACTTTAGGCAGTGCGCCTTGTTATTCACTTTGCTTGGAAGGAGGAATGGCAGATGTGCAGTTATATACCAATTCATGATCTGTAGCCAGTGATTTGTCTGGGTGGTCAGGGACTTGGAAGGAACATGATTTGAAAATTGATGACAAAGAAATTTAGGGAAGAGTTGTGGATAGATATCTCTGAATGAAAAAAAACAGTGAAGATATTTGTGTCCCATGTGAATGCTTACCAAAGGGTGACATCAGCAGGGGAGGATTTTAATAATCAAGAAGGAAGGATGAACTGTTCTGTGTATATGAATTGGCGGCTTTTCCCAGCCACCTCTGTCACCACCCAAATGGTTCATGAACGAAGTGGCCATGGTGGCAGGGATGGCAGTTATGCATATGCTCAAAAACGTGGACTTCCACTCACCAAGGCTGACTTGGCTATGGCCACTGCTGAGTGCCCAGTCTGCCAGCACCAGAGACCAACACTGAGTCCCTGATGCAGCACCATTTGCTGGGGTGATCAGCCGGTTACCTGATGGCAGGTTGATTCCATTATGGAAAGGGCAGAGTTTTGTTCTTATTAGAGTAGGTACTTACTCTGGATATGGATTTGCCCTCTCTGCACCAGTGTGTCTGGTGCAGAACTACCAAAACTGCCATCCCTGGACCTACAGAATGCCTTATCTCTCATGATATCCACATGGCATTGCTTCAGAACAGGTACTCACTTCACTGGCAAAGGAGTGTGGCAGTAGGTGCATGCTCGTGGAGTTCACTGTTCTTACCATGTCCCCCACCATCCTGAAGCAGCTGTCAGGATAAAATGGTGGAATAGCCTTTGGAAGACTCTGTTACAGCACCAGCTCAATCACAGCACCAGCTAGATGGCAGTACCTTTCCAGGCTGGGGCAAGGTTCTCCAGGTCATGTATGCTCTGAATCAGGTCTGATATATGGTGCTGTTTTACTGGTCCAGGAATCAAGGGTGGAAATGGGAGTGGCACCACTCACTATTACCCCTGGTGACCCACTAGCAAAATGTTGTTTCCTGTCCCTACACCTTTATGCTCTACTGGCCTAGAGGTAGAAATGCTTCCACCAGGAGATACAACAGTGATTCCACTGAACTGAAATTAAGACCCAGCCATTTTGGGCTCCTCATGCCTGTGAGTCAGCAGGCTAAGAGGGGAATTAGTATTATCTGGAATGATTGATCCTGACTACCAAGGGGAAATTAGATCACTACTCTGCAACAGAGGTAATGAAGGGTATGTCTGGAATACAGGAGATCCCTTGGGGTGTCTCTTAGCATTGTCATGCCCTGTGATTAAGGTCAATGTAAACTACAACAACTCGATTCAGGCAGGACTACTAATGGCCCAGACCCTTCAGGAATGAAGGTTTGGGTCACTCCACCAGGTAAAGAACCACAGCCAATTGAGGTGCTTGCTGAAGACAAAGGAAATACAGAATGAGTAGTAGAAGAACATAGTTGTAAATACTAGTTATGACCATGACCAGTTACAGAAATGAGGATTATAATTGTCATCAGTATTTCCTCCTTATTTTGTTATGAGTGCATTTGTGTATTTATATACATATCTTAAGCAAATATCTTTGTTTTCTTTTCTCCCTTCTATAACATAAGAAATGTTGACTGTATACCAGTACCTTAAGTATTATTAATTTTATATCATAGTATTTAAGTTTTGGGATATCAGGATAAGAGCAAACATACTCAAAAATTTTACCTCTTCCAGGGAGGGGATTAGTGCATTTTCAGTTGTGTGCAGGATAGTTGTGTCATGTTTGGTGGAATTATGACCTTGTTATTGTCTTTATTTGGAGATTAAATATGGTTTAAGGAGATGCATATGGGTGCCACGTTGACAAGGAATAGACTTTGTGATGGTTAATTTTATGAGTCAGCTTGACTAGACTAAGGAATGCCCAGATAGCTGTAAAACATTATTTCTTTGTGTGTCTGTGATGATGTTTCTGGAAGAGATTAGCATTTGGATTGGTAGACTGATTAAAGAAGATTGCCCTTACCAAAGTGGGTGGGCACCATCCAATCTATATTCAGTCTCTAAGCTGGGAGATCCATATTCTCTTGCCTCCATCATCAACGCTCCTGGTTTTTTGGCCTTTGGACTTGGACCAGGACTTACACCATTCCACCTCCTTCCCCAACTCCCCCAGTTTTCAGGCCTTCGGAGTGGGACTGAATTATACCACCAGCTTTCCTGGCTCTCTAGCTTAAAGATGTGGCACTTCTTTGCCTCTGTAATTGCCTGAGCCAATTCCTATAATAAATCTCCCCCTCTCTCTCTCTCTCTCACACACACGCACACACACGCACACACATACTCACATACATCTCCTGTTGCTTCTGTTTCTCTGGAGAACCCTGACTAATACAGAGGGAGAGAAGATTAACACAGATGAAGTACATGTTCTCAGTTATGTGATGGTACCTGTCCACCCTCCCCCCCCCTGTTACATAAGAACTCAGAAGAGAGGGACACATAAATAAAGGTGGTCTTCTTGCCTTCATTATTAGCATATGTCGAGCATAATTTAATTTGTTCTTGATGATCTAGGGTAGTTCTGTAAATGAGCATAATTGGTCTATATGGAATAAAATGATAGCTTTGGGTTTGTAACGGTATGCGTGGTCCCCCATAAAATAGCAGAAGCTTATGTAGTTATTAGTGTGGGCCGGGCACTGAATGGATTGTGTTTATCATTTCCTGGTTCATGTTTATTGTTCACTGCTCAATGTTGTCATCCCTATAAAGCATTTATGATAATAGGAAGTCTAGGGACTGCCTAGTTTTAAGTACTGTCCCCAGCACTTACAACTAGGTGACATTGGAAAAGTTATGAATGCTTACCTTCCCTGAGGCTCATTTTTATCATTTGTAAGTGGCAATAACAATAGAATCTTCCTAAAATCGTGAGGATTAAATGAGGCAATGTACATAAACCACTTAGTACAATGGCTGGCACCTAAATCCTCTAAATATTATGCTTTATTATATTCTGTTCCTCTTTCTACTTTGTAAGTTAAAAGAATTGAAGTGCCCAGGAGAAACCAGACAACCAAACATGTTAAATTAATAGCCTTTAATTTTATATAGGGGCTTCAGTCTTTAAGTAGGTTGGGAGGGTTTGGGGAGAGATCATTAAAATTTTGTATGGAGTTAAAGACAAACAGGGTTCAGTGTGATAAATGCCAAATCAGTGGTGCAAAGTAATATAGGGGTTTACAGCAAAAAGTGAGCAGTTCTGTCTGTGGTAATCAAGAAAAGGTTCAGGAAAGAGCTAACTTTTACTGGACTTAAAGATGAAAGGGTTTCAACAAAAATGTTACATCAGCTAATCTCTTTGCCCGTTTGTGTTATGCGTTGTACCGAACTGTAAAGACAACTTTCTGATCATTCCTACATATCTGTGGACTCTACTTAGACCTACTGCATTAGCATCTTTGGAGAAAACCTAATGAGGAGCTGTAGGATCTCACCTCCCCATTTAGATGTGACCATGTGCCTTCAGTCTTAAAGAAGAGTAGAAAGTTAAATGACAGCCCTAAAAGTCAGTTTCTTAAATGCTAGCATTTGTTATTTAAAAATCAGTCACTACCACCTTGCTGTAACAGCCTCAGAGATTAAAGAGGCTGTAGAGACCTGCCAGTCCCATAAGGAATTGTTTCATGGCTTTTCTGGCCAATCTGGAGTCTTCTTAAATATCAGGAGATAATCAGTTTACAAGACAGGCCTAGCCCTATGTAAAAAGCCATCCTTACATTGAGTAGAACTTGGACTCTGTGTTACAGCTTCCATACTGTAGATCAATCTTTTCCTTGAAGTAATAGTTTATCTTCTTGTTCTTCTTCTGCAGGCTCAGTAGCCTTAATTTCCTTCACCTTTCTTCATGGGAAATATAAACCAATTAGGGATTTTGTTAGGCCAAGTCAGTTTTTCTAATGCCCCTTGTCTACATGCATATTTATCCCCTTAAAAGAATCCTAATAGATTAATTAGGCATAATTTCTCCAGTTAGAGAACATTATACCTTCCTTTCAATATATCTTTATTTAATATGATTCTACTACAATAATATCATGTGCTAAGATTCTATATAGTTTTAAATTTTTGATTTCTATAAGCTTAACCATCTATAGATAAAGGTTTGTAATTAGAGACTTGTATAGACTCTGTAAAACTTAACCAGATATACTGCCTTTTAAAAAAAACACTATAGCTTTATTTAAAAAAAAATAACAAATAATACCTTACATGCTCACTCCCTAATACTCTAGACATCTCTGTTCCTGTAGTTCGGGAGCAAAAATTTAGATGTGCAAATTCCCATTTCTATACTTCTAATAAAATCATAGAATTTCCCAATTGAGATAGTCTCGAGACTCTCCTCTCCTCCCTAGCAGCTTTAAAATAGCCATTGAGTAGTATTGAGTATTTCTTTCTTAGAAAAGGATATATATTTCCAAATATATTTTCTATGCATCAGTCAGAAAGAGATCAAATACATGTGCTTTTAGTCTTTACAATGACTTAGTAGAAACAGAATAAAGCACCAGTTTTTTTTTAATGACTACCTTATAGATCTGGGTCTGTTATTGACAGGAACTAGGAAAGAGGGAGGATTTCTCCTTGCCTAAAATACACAGGTTGAGGGCGGTCGTGAGAGAGTAACAGAATCTTCACAAGGGGGTATGTAAACAGCTAAACACAGTGTCTCTGTGTGAAGCCTTGAGCAAGGGCAGGAAGAGCAATATACATGTGCAGTATATAGTGACTGCCACGATACTTGGAAAAGGAAGTGGAAAAAATGAATAAAGCTTAGACTTTGAGAGGTATACTGGGGAAGAAAATAAGTAAGAGCAGCAAGAATAAATTAATATTGTTCATATGTTCCAAACAATTCTTATACCCTCTCTGAGTACAAACAATCCTACATCACATGATCCTTACATCATATAAATTGTAGGGTGGGTACTGCACAGTGATCAGGAATACAACACCTCGTGCTCTGGGCATGTTGCAGATGGTGATAATAGTGTCCTATGTTTCTGAGCTTATAGCAGCTTTAGAGGAGTGGTAAGAGATCACGTAGTCCAATTCTTCTGCTTTAGAAAAGAAGAGACTGAGACCCTCAGAGTGAAATGACCTACTACATGTCAGTGGCGTTAGAATTCACTCCCATGATTCCAGTGTTCTTCCTGTTCTTGAATTATCCAGTACATTCTCTCCTGCATATTATCTTGTGATGGTAAGGGCCGCAGAGAAGGTTAGGGGAAATTGCATCCTAAACCCCAAGTGTCTTAGAATCGGAAGAATAAGATAAACTAATAAACAGCTTCGCTGATCTTCTGCCTCTTACCTTTCTTTCAGACTCCGAACTTGCCTTGATGTACAATGACTCCTCTGTCTTAGAGAACCATCATTTAGCTGTGGGCTTTAAGTTGCTTCAGGAAGAAAACTGTGACATTTTCCAGAATTTGACCAAAAAGCAAAGACAATCGTTAAGGAAAATGGTCATTGACATTGTAAGTAGCTGATAATAGCAAAAACAAAAAAGAGAGAGAGAGAGAGAGAACTTTGATGCAAGTTTTTTTTGTTTTGTTTTGTTTTGTTTTTTTAAATGTAAGAATGAGATGAGTATCAGGTAAAAGGAACTGCATTTCAAAACCTGTTGCTGCCCTTTATGTTGTAGAAGCTGCCCCTGCTGCAGGTCGTGATGTTCCCTAGTGGGTTTTCCACTTCTGGCAGTTTGAGCTTAAATCATGACAGCTCACCCTCATCATTCAGTTTTTATTTTCTGAGCCCTTCCAGTCTGATGGCACACAGAGAAAGATGTCTAACAAAAGCAGAGGGTGTAAGCCACAGCTCAAATGGATTTTTTTTTCAGCTTTTTCCATCAGTAAACAGTTCCATTTAGACCATGCGTGACCTTACTCTTTTCTCTATTCGTATTATTCAGAGTGATGATGAGAAGCAGAAACATCTCTGGTTATCACAAGCTTACTCTGTTAAACTTTGTACATCTGAAGGCAAGAATTATCTGTCTTGGACAAGCAGAAAATTAACCAGAATATTCTGTTTCTGAAGCAGTCCATCATAGTCGAGTAACCACTTTCTAGTCCAAGAAATGGAAGAGAACTTCAGATCATGTGGTGATGTCTTATGCATAGAGATATCGTCCCATTTTTCACCATGAAAGTGGTTATCAGTGCCTAATGTTTCAGTATATTGCACACATTTATCTGGGCTTCCAAAAAACTTGACAGCAAAGAGGAAAAGATTCTGCTCCAAGAAGGAGTAAAGGATTTCCATATACTGTCATTAGATAGCATAGTGGTTTTCTGTTCCTTCTCATATTCTGCATAATATTTTCATGTGCAAATTCTGACATTTTCCTCTGGACTTTACTTAATCAAATACTCTTTGTCTTTCAAGGTACTTGCAACAGATATGTCAAAGCACATGAATCTACTGGCTGATTTGAAAACTATGGTGGAAACTAAGAAAGTGACAAGTTCTGGAGTTCTCCTTCTTGATAATTATTCTGATAGGATTCAGGTAAAGCATTATTTGAGTTAGCTTTGTGTGCCTCTGTGCATGTGCCCGTGTGTCTGTGTTCAGAAATAAATAAGTCTTATTTCTCCTTTCTCACACATTATATGTTTAGTAATTTTAGGCAGGATTTTCATACAAATTCTTATTCCTGAAAATTAACCAAGTAAAATCCTGTTGGTCTTTTCATTTGCATATATGTTAAAAAAAAAAAACTAACACCCCAAAAAGCCAGCCACTTAAGCAGCTCTGAATTTAATCAACCATGCACATAAACAGTTTCTCTTACAATATTTAGATGTGGTAGAAGTGGCATAATTTGGAACTATTAATACAAGTGTGAACGACACACAGACACATCATGGCTGAGTTGTTTAGAATAAATCTTACACTACATGTATTTTTAAGTGTCACAGTCATCCAATGTGAATTTCTAGTTTTAAAAAAAAAGGAGCAGGTGCTGAATAGAGTACATCATCTGTTTTAGGTCCTTCAGAATATGGTGCATTGTGCTGATCTGAGCAACCCCACGAAGCCTCTCCAGCTGTACCGCCAGTGGACGGACCGGATCATGGAGGAGTTCTTCCGCCAGGGAGACCGGGAGAGGGAGCGTGGCATGGAGATAAGTCCTATGTGTGACAAGCACAACGCATCCGTGGAAAAATCACAGGTAATGCACGAAGCATAGAGCTTTCAGAGAGAGCACAGATACAGCTTTAGCATTTGGTTACTTTGTATTCGCATCTCACAGTGTTTTATTGGGTTGTTAAAATTACTTTGTTTTTGACAAGCTAAATTTCACCTCATTGTTTATGATCCAAGAAATTTACATACCTATGACTTAGATTCATAGTCATATATATGTTCTCATGACATTATAGTCATTCATTATGACTATTTCATTTAATATATTCATGTACATAGAGTACATGGCATCATTTCAGTTATCTGGATTCACCTACAAATTGGCGATTCTAAAATAAGGTTCAGGCCCCAACCCTACCATGTAAAAACAACTGGAAAATTTTTTACATTGTAAACATGCTTTTGAACTAAGAGTTCTAGAAGCTAATTTTTACCAGCTAGTAATGATATGTTTATGTGATCTTTTATCTAAAATAGTGATTATTTTGCCAAACTAAGGTTAATAGTCTTCTGTTCAGTGTTCCATTGGTGGGCCATGATCTAGTTAACCTTTCTCATTGTTTCTTAGTCCTACATTCTCTACTCATACTGGATTTTTTTTCATAACTAGGTGGGCTTCATAGACTATATCGTTCATCCTCTCTGGGAGACATGGGCAGACCTCGTACATCCCGATGCCCAGGACATTTTGGACACTTTAGAAGACAATCGTGAATGGTACCAGAGCACAATCCCTCAGAGCCCCTCTCCTGCACCTGACGACCAAGAGGAGGGCCGGCAGGGTCAAACTGAGAAATTCCAGTTTGAACTAACTTTAGAGGAAGACGGCGAGTCGGACACGGAAAAGGACAGTGGGAGTCAAGTGGAAGAAGACACTAGCTGCAGCGACTCCAAGACTCTTTGTACTCAAGACTCAGAGTCTACTGAGATTCCCCTTGATGAACAGGTTGAAGAGGAGGCAGTGGGGGCAGAAGAGGAAAGCCAGCCCGAAGCTTGTGTAATAGATGATCACTCTCCTGACACGTAACAGTGCAAAGACTTTCATGCCTTTTTTTTTTTTTAGTAGAAAAATTGTTTCCAAAGTGCATGTCACATGCCACAACCACGGTCACACCTCACTGTCATCTGCCAGGACGTTTGTTGAACAAAACTGACCTTGACTACCCAGTCTGGCGCTCAGGAATATCGTAACCAGTTTTTTCACCTCCATGTCATCAGAGCAAGGTGGACATCTTCACAAACAGCATTTTAACAAGATTTCAGCTTGGTAGAGCTGTCAAAGCAGATAAAATCAATTCTAAAATGTTTTTGAGGGAGCGTGGCTCATCAGGCAGCCCAAAAATCGATTGGATTTGGGGTTTCTTTTCGTTTTACCTGTTTGCAATATTTTCAGAAGAAAGAAAGCATTTCACAAAGTGAACTTAATGGGTGAAGCAACAGATACATCAAGAACAGGACACCGCATGAATCTGTTACCAAAAGGAAGAGGAAGATGAGCCACAGAAATTGCATAATTTTCTAATTTCAAGTCTTCCTGATACATGACTGAATAGTGTGGTTCAGTGAGCTGCACTGACCTCTACCTTTTGTATGATATGTAAAACAGATTTTTTGTAGAGCTTACTTTTATTATTAAATGTACTGAGGTATTATATTTAAAAAACTATGTTCAGAACTTCATCTGCCACTGGTTATTTTTTTCTAAGGAGTAACTTGCAAGTTTTCAGTACAAATCTGTGCTACACTGGATAAATCTAATTTACGAATTTTACTTGCACCTTATAGTTCATAGCAATTAACTGATTTGTAGTGATTCATTGTTTTATATACCAATGACTTCCATATTTTCAACAGAAAAACAACTTTATGTTGCAGGAAACTCTTTTTGTAAGTCTTTGTTTACTTTGCTTTTTGTTTCACTCTTTCCAGATAAGTGGGGTTGCTTTCCACTAACATTTTTCTTCACAGTGTGCAAAGTGAATATTTGTTCTATAATACTTTGATGTGTGTTATGTCAAATGTGTCTTAAGCCTCATAGAAACTCAGTCATCAGTTGGTGTTGTCTGAAACAAGTGGGAGTTATATAAATATCCAGTAGCTAAAATAGGTCAGTCTTTTTTAGATATTTTCCTACTTAGTGTCTTCTGATAACTTTTTGCTGTGTCAGTAGACGTGCATTTCACAAGTGCATGTCTTTGTAATAATCCACACATTTCATGCTCATTTTTATTGTTTTTATAGCCAGTTACAGTAAGAAAAATGTTTTTCCCCTTGTGCTGCTTTATTATTTAGCGTGTGTTTGAACCTCTGTCCATGTTGGCTAGATGAGATCTTATCAAATATATCACCACCATTCAGATCAATGAAAAGAAGCAGGTAGTCAAGTTAGGCTTAGGTTAGCATTCATTTCTACCGTGAGGTTGTGTATCATGACTAGCTTTTACTCTTGGTTTACAGAAAAACGTTAATGGCTAACGAGGCAGTTTTTAAGAATATTAACAGTATATATTAACAAACAATAGTACAACTAATTCTCTTAGGTTTTGATGATTTCACCATGGGATTAAGAACTTTATCAGAAATATCTCTGATAATTGGTTTTAAGTGTAGCAACTACTCTTTCTTGATGGACAGCTATATAGCCTGTAGGAATTGCTTTGTCACTTATCCTTGATTCATAAACGTGTCTCGTGGAGGGGAACTACTTCTTTTAAACACACTGAAGGATAGAAGATGATGCCACTGGCACTGAGGATTGATAAAAAGACTCTGCCTAAATAAAAAATTAGAGATCGCTCTTGGCTGATTTTAGCACCAGGAACTGTATTGTAATTTTAGAGATTAATGCCAAGTTTTTACTACTCAGAGCAGTTGGCATCATGGGGCATTTAGTTCAGACTTTTTTTCTCATGTCAGTTCTTAGTAAAACGTTTACCTTCTCTGTGAAGAGTCTGGAGCCCAAATAATCATTTTTCACATTGGTATCCAAGAATTGAGATGGAGGCTAAAGGGGTATCTGACCAAGTAAAAACTAAAACAGTTAAGAAAAACTGCCACCCTGAAAAACATTTATATTGGGAACGTCTCAAGGAGCCTTCTGGGGACTAGTAACTAAATTATCAGCCAGGAAAATGACCCAAGCTGAAGACAGCCCCCATTTTAATCCCGTGAGATCCAACCAGTGCTTAGAACCTTTGATGGAAAAATCATGTCTTTATAGCTCTGATCTTTTACATAGGGCAATGTAGAAATCAACTAATTAATTATCAGGTTTGCAATCTCTTTCCCCTATAAAGATCAGGCAGTAATCTTCCAAATAAAGATCAATGTTTAACCAAGTGGTTTCATAAGAACATTTGGGAACTTGGTTCTCTTTTCATTGTGTTTGTCCCTGAGGGAGGTCTACAAGGAAAGGCAAAAAGAGTCTAGAGTTCATTCCTCTTTCCAGAACATCTTCATTCCCCACCCTCCATTTGGTATTTCCCCCACAGAGTGCCTAAAATCTTAATAATGAAAAAAATAATTAAAAAGCAGCAATATGTCACTAACAAATCCAGACCTGAAAGGGTTTATAACTGCACTAATAAAGAGAGGATTTTTTTTCTAGTTTGTTGGTTCTTAATGGTACCATGTTGTAAAGATACCCACAAATGGACAATCAAATTGTGGAAAAGGCTTAATATCTAAGAGACAGGGACTAATGCACTGTACAATCTGCTTACCCTTGCCCTTCTCTCTCTCTCTTTCTCCCTCCTCTGTCTTGCCAAAGTGTGCTTCAGAAATGTACACTGCTTTAAAAAGAACATCCTTTTACAAGTGGCTTTACATTTCCTAAAATGCCATAAGAAAATGCAATATCTGGGTACTGTATGGGGAAAAAAAATGTCCAAGTTTGCATAAAACCAGTGCATTTCAGCTTGCAAGTTACTTAACACAATAATGCTATTTTAATTTTGTTTTCTTTTATATCAGTTAAGAAATTCACAAGAAAATAATGTAGTTAGAACAAATTGCAGACAAGGAAAGGAAAAAACTTGAATGAAATGGATTTTACAGAAAGCTTTATGATAATTTTCGAATGCATTATTTATTTTTCGTGCCATGCATTTTTTTCTCACCAAATGACCTTACCTGTAATACAGTCTTGTTTGTCTGTTTACAACCATGTATTTATTGCAATGTACATAGTGTAATGTTAATTGTAAATTATCAGTTCTTATTAAAACATCATCCCACGATGGGATGGTGTTGATATATTTGGAAACTCTTGGTGAGAGAATGAATGGTGTGTATACATACTCCTTGTACATTTTTCTTTTCTCCTGTAATATAGTCTTGTCACCTTAGAGCTTGTTTATGGAAGATTCAAGAAAACTATAAAATACATAAAGATATATAAATTTAAAAACATAGCTGCAGGTCTTTGGTCCCAGGGCTGTGCCTTAACTTTAACCAATATTTTCTTCTGTTTTGCTGCATTTGAAAGGAAGGTAATGGTGGGGCTAGGGCTGGGCATTCTATATCCAGGCTTTCGGTGATTGGATTTCTGGCAATGGCTGGATTTACAAAACTACAGACAACTCTGGAAGATTCTGCGAACTTTTTGAGATATAAGCTCTTAAGTACGCCTTGCCATGGAGCAGCACTGCATGTATGATGCTTGTTTGCCATCTGTTTATCAGGAGCAACTTCAGCTACTCACATCGGGCTTTTTTATTTTTTAAACTCTCAAACTCTACTGGGGAAATATATTCTTGCCCAGTGATTATAAAAAGTCTTTTTAGAAAAAGGTCTTTGGGGCTTCTAGAGCCACAGATCACTTGTGTTGATCGTCTGTTCATCAGTTTCTGGACATGTTAAGTGAATATACTGTACAAAAAAGGTCATTTTTTTAACTCTAGAATTTTTCTTCCACTAAGATAAACCAAATTTTCATATTGGTTTATCTTAGTGGATAAAATACACACACACACACACACACATACAAACCCTGCTATTTAAACTGAAAGTTATATATGATGCCGATTCACATAACATAAAGGATTCACCATCATCTAGAATTTGTTTTTTCAAAACTTCTATCACTGTAGAATTTTTAAATTCAACCTTTGACAATGGCCAGCCCCTGAAAGCATGAAAAATTGCTAGTGGATAATGTGGAAACCTCCTCCCACTGCTGCCCAGCCCTTGGAACATATGACTTTTAGTGAAAGGAAAGATTCTTTTTCTAGGAAAAATGAGCCTCCTGTTATTTTATTTTATTTTTTTGACACAAACTGTAGATTTTAGCAGCCCTGGCCCAAAGGAATTTGATTACTTTTGTTTTAAACCATATAAAGGGGACACTATAATTATAAAATAACATCCTTACTGATTTTAGTTGTTTTTAATTTTCTTTCTTTGGATATGTTTTCAAGAGTGGTAATTTGTGTGTGAGCATTACAAATGATTCTTTTAGTGGTTTCTTAGCCTCTCTTACAGCCCATGGGGATAGTACTGTACATCAATACCTTCATATGAAATTTTTATATGCAATGAAAATAAAAGCATGGGTTGATTCTGCCTCTTTATGACTTGGTCTTTTACAAATGAAAGATTATTCATTTTAAATGAAGTTCAGTCAGCACACATTTCCAAGGTAATGAACATTGTTGAAAGGATAATGACATCGTAAGTTAGTTAGTATTGATATTCATACCCAAATGAAGCCAAATTATGTTGATTAATCTTGCTATATAAAGCATTTCCCAGATAACTTAGATTAACCATGGTGTTTTGTAAATAGGCTTGGGAAGGAGCCTTCCATGCTTAATTGAATATTTTGGCATATTGGAAGTTATTGTTTTGACATTCATTTGTTGGACACCAATCTGCAGACTACAAAGTTTTAAGGATTCAACATTAAGTCAGTGAGACACACAGTCTTTGCTTTCATGAAACTTATAGTCTGGAGGGGACAAAACCATTAACTATTCAATATACATGTCATTGTAATTGTGCTCAGTACAATTAAGCAAGTTGGTGCTGTGATTAATAGGGAACCTGAACTTGATCTATTTTGGAGGGCCAGAGAAGGCTTCCTTGAGCAGTGATTTGTGGCTGAGATCTGAAGGGCAGTAAGAAGTAAACATGGAAAAGGAGTTGATAGAAAGAGGAAGGGGGTCCAGACAGAGGAAACATTATTTGCAAAAATCCTGAGGTACAAATGGGTTTGAGATAACTGGAGAACTGAAGGAAAGCAAGGGGGAGGGTCAGCAGGGCTTGGAGCTGGGCGCCCTTCCCAACCATCCTATATGAAATAGCCTTCCTATTCCATAACTTATCCCCAAAACCCCACTTTATATTTTTTATAACAATTATTGCACATTGATAGATATGTCTATTCATTTGTTTATTGTCTGGCTCTCCAACCAGAACGTGGCTCTGTGAGAACAAGGTCTCTGCTTTCCAGTGCATCCCTGGCCCTTAAAACTATGCCTGGTCCACAGTAGGTTCTTAATATGTGTTGATTGTAGCCACCAAATTGATACTAGATATAATTCAATTTGATAGCCAAGACATTTGGGGATCTTAGGGAGTTTTAAACTTGATACCATAAAAACATTGTTTCTGAGCTTGCTAAGATCCTGGATAAAGAGTTTAGAGTTTCCTTTCTCATTGCTAACTAAGAACTCTATTTGCTTCTTCCTTACAAGTCTTTCTATTTTTTTTTTTCTGAATGACAAAGCAATCCATTTTTCATGATAATGAGAGTAAAGAAATCAGAATTATGAATCAGGTTATGAATATCAATTTATTAATTTCAATTCAATTCAATCCCAAGATAATTCCCAAACCATAACTGGCAGCATAGGGTAATTAAATAGGCTCTTCATTATTTCCTTTTACCGCGACAAAGAATGACAATTACTATAGCCAAGAGGTGCCAAATTTGTGCCTTCCGGGGAATTCTTGATTTTATCTCAAATTTGCTTCCTGAAAGCCATGACCCCAAAGAGAGACTATGGGACTAAAGAACCAACTCCCTTTTCCCAACTATTCCTTCATGCTGATTTAGGCTAATTTGGGTGTGTTGAGTCTACCCAAGTTCAGATCTCTGACCTGGAAACATTTCCTCAGGCTCACAGCTTTAAGAGGCACAATGGCAAAACATTCCAGAAAAAAAAAAAAACAAAAAAAACCCCAGAAAACAAAACCTCTTCCCTGTTGTCGGAGAGCCCCACCAACTCCCCCAGGAGGATGATAACTGTGTTTCAGTGGAATCATACCTGCGCTTTACCATCTTTCTGATCCAGGTACTGTTCGCCACACAGCTGCATTATCTCCAAATACTGAATGTCAACTCAGTGTAGTGGGTATAAATCTTAGTTAGACCAGGAATTTGTGTTTGCAGGAAATACTGCTTTCTTTACTTCCTTTAAATGAATTAACTTGGACTCTGTGGCCCCATCCCATCATACTGTTGGAATTTCCATCTGTATTTATTGGAACATCCCCTCTCTCTCCCAACATAAAATTTCTCAAAAGTTCTCGTATCTCCAGCCTAACTTGAGCCCCAGACCTCTGTGTAGTTCCAGCTGTAGTGGTTCCTTACAGTCCCTCAGTTCTTTGCTTCCTTGTCCCCAGATATCCTGGTGGTCTACTACTACAGTCCCCAACCCCTGGGCTGTGGACTGGCACAGTCCGTGGCCTGCCAGGAACTGGGCTGCACAGCAGGAGGTGAGCAGTGGGAGAGCGGGCAAAACTTCATTTGTATTGACAGCTGCTCCCCATTGCTCGCATCACCACTTGAGCTCCGCCTCCTGTCAGATCAGCAGTGGCATTAGATTCTCATAGGAGCATGAACCCTACTGTAAACTGCACATGTGAGGGATCTAGGGTGCATGCTCCTTATGAGAATATAATGCCTCATGATCTGAGGCGGAGCTGAGGCAGTGATGCTAGCACAGGGGAGCAACTGCAAATACAGATTATCATTAGCAGAGAGGTCTGACTGCACAGAGACCATAATAAATCAATTGCTTGCAGACTCATATCAAAACCTTATCAGTGGGTGGTGGCAAGTGACAATGTAATAATAATAGAAATAAAGTGCACAATAAATGTAATGCACTTGAATCATCCTGAAATCACCCCTCCCCCCCAATCCATGGAAAAATTGTCTTCCATGAAACCAGTCTTTAGTACCAAAACGGTTGGGGACCACTGGTCTACTAGGAATAGATGCTAAGGCTAGGGACCCTGGTTTGGGGCCCTACTTCCTTGGGCTCACCATGGAGTGTGTGTATAAAAAGAGCCTTCTAATGTCTTATTACTACCTTGCTATGGTCTGAATGTTTGTGTCCCTCCAGATTCAAATGTTGAAATCCTAACCCCTAGGTGATGGTATTAAGAGATTGGGTCTTTTAGGAGATGATTAGGTAAAAGGATAGAGTCCTCATGAATAGGATCAGTGCCCTTATAAAGTAGCCCTAGGGAGCTCATTCAACCCTGCCATCATGTGCGGACACAACTAGAAGGTGCCATTTATGAACCTGAAAACAGGCTCTTACCAGACATCGAATCTGCTGCAGCCTTGATCTTGGACTTCCCAGACTCCAGACTGTGAGAAATGAATGTCTATTGTTTATTAGCCACCCAGTTCATGGTATTTCCTTATAGCAGCTTGAGCAGACTAAGACATATCTACTTAAGTTACTGTAAAAAAGTAACATTGGCCCTTTCCTAACACTGGACACTCTCCCCCTACCCCCGCTTCTGCTCTTCAATGGGATTAGGCTTTAAAAAACAAAACAAAAAACCAAAGACTAGAGGTGGTTATGACTTCTGTCTGCTTCTGGTCTCCACGCTGCAAAAAATCTTTGCTATTACTTGAAATATGGAGAAGAAAATAGACATAGGAATAGCATGCATTAGATAAAAGTTCAGCCCATTAACCTTCCACACATGGTTGGCAACATTCAGATCCAACATGTACGCTGAACATTTTGGAAGGTGAGAAAGTTTTCTGCAGGTGGAAGTCATCAGGCCCTCCTATGGTTCCTATGCGAGGAAGTAGGGAAAGAGCCATTTCTCCTGAAACCTCTGCTCCAATTCTATCCCTGATGTCTAATCCTAACTCTCACTCAGCTGCTTCCATTACAAGATACAGCACTTGAGTATTTTATAAGGTGAAATTCATATTTGATCTCTGCCACACACCCACACATTCCTATCCCAGTACCCTGCTCTGGTCCACCAGTGGCATTACGATTTACTCCATTTCATAGCTAGGAAAAATGAGGCCCAAGAAAGTTAATTGACTTGGCTAAGATTATTCACAAACTAAATGCTAAGACGGATAATTTACTAACTACAGACTTGACAGAATTGCTGTCGCTATCTCTACATCCTTTTTATGTTGACTCACTAACAAGAACCAAAATTGACCACAGGTTGCCTTTGATCTCCTTTGACCATCCTTCATTGTAGGTGTTAATGATCATTTTCATGGTCCAAAGCTAGATAGCAGATATGAGTGCATAGTCATTCATTGACTTACCTCTCTATAGTGAGGAGGAGCCCTGAGGTAGACAGCCCCAGACCCTCTAAAAAAATTTAAAGAAAGCAAATGAAAGAAGCTGCCAAGAAAGTAAAGAGCAGAGATGGATGCATGCCTCCTCCCAGTGGAGACTCATGGCATGGAACAAGGAGATTTTAGTGGGACTCCTGGTGGGGCTTCAGCCTCAATGAGGGGATGGAGCTTGGCCAGCACCAGCACAAGATGGAGCCCTTTCCCCCATCACGCTTGCTCAGCAGGTGTTTGCCAGGCGCTTACACATCCTGAGCCAACAGACAAGGTTTCACAAATGGCATCATGTAAATGTATTGTCTGAAAAGTTCTATCGTCTGAGAGTTGTTTTCCTTTGCTCCTTGTTTTTGAACCAAAAAGCAGACTAAGCGTACAGTGGCAAAAATACAGTGCCCAGGTTGTGCAAAGCACTGCTTTTACCACCAGACTGGCTAATTAGAGAACCAAGCAGTCTCTCACCTTGTGGCTTCTTAACACTTGACTCATTTTCTCCCTAACACTGATAGTTGTTTCTGTTTCTTACTGTTCATTTACAGCATCTGGGAAGAGAGACAGAAACTGCCAGGCCACCCCACCCCTGCCACAGTGGCTCAGACTGAGGATAGGTGCAGATGCCTCTCACCACCCTAGCAGAAGTCAATGGTTCAAGGGGTGGGAAAGGAAGCCACGGACAGCTGCTGCAGTCCAGGCATCTGTCCACAACAGAAGACTGCTTAGGAAGCAACCACTCTTGCTTTTTAAAGCCATGTTTGGTAGCACATGGAATTATACACTAGTCAAAGAGTATCTCTGAAAACTTATATTCTAAAATTAATAGCTGGGATCAGTGATTGAAATGCCTAATGGGTGCACTGGAAAAGTTGAAAACAAGCAAGGGTGAGAGGGAAAAAAACTAAGAAATAAATGGGAGAAAGTGAAGGAAAGTGGACCCTCCGCTGCCACAGCATCCAAGAACAGTGATGATACCTTCTTTTCCCCACAGGACCAAGTTCATAGTCCTTAACTTGACGCATAAGGCCCTAAAAGATCTGATCGAACTAAATCACCCTCAAGCCCTCCCATCAACCATGGCTAGATACCTGCGCCTCAGCTAAATGATGCTTCTACATCTTGCATCGGATCATCTCTCTGCCTGGAAAACTGCCCATCCCTCTAGATCCAGTTTAAATATACCTTTGTCTGGAAAGCCTTTCCCATTAGCATTATGTACATACTCCTAATATGTTGTCATTCTCTTTTTTATTTTCTGTCTCTCCCACTAGATTGTGAGTTTTTTAAAGGCAATATACTCCCTTTTGCTTGGCAAGTAAGAAACTAAGTCAGAATATTAATATTTGACTATTTTTTTCCCTCTAACGCCAGCAGTTCTTAAAATGTGGTCCTCAAGCTGACATCAGCACCAACTAGGATTTTGTTAGAAAAGCAAATTATCAAGTCCCAAACCAGTCCTCCGGAAAAAGAATCTCTAGGGATGGGCCCTACCGTGTTTGAACAAGTACTGCAGGTGATTGTTACATGCCATAACGTTTGAGAAACACTATTCAAGACCTCATGGAGTTGTTTTTTCCATTTTTGATTTTGCAAAAAGAGGAAGGTAATATCTCAACCCTGTTTCTAATTTATTCCATTTAATCAAAGGGATACTTATTACTACAGGAGTGGTAACAGGTGACCTAATGAGGGCCATGGCCATCTTAGGAACAGTAGGATCATATGTTTGGCTAATTTCCAACAAGCAAGGAAGGAATGGAGAGGCTATCAGCTCCTTCGGCAGCAGAGGAACCCTGGGATTGGCTGTTACCACCAAGAAATAACGGCATCACAAACGGGCACAGGTTAAAGGTAAAAAGATTAAAATGTCATAAAAAGGAGAGAAGAACTAGAAGAAAATTACATCCATATTCTCTCTGTAAAATCATTCATTTAATGAACAGAAACTGAGCACGTTTTCAGTGTTCAACAGCCCCATTCAGGTTCACTCTTTTTTTTTATTTTTTATTTCAAAGTATTATGGGGGTACAAATGTTTTTGGTTACATGGATTGCTTTTGTAATACTTTAGTCAGGATTAAAAGTGTGCTTGTCAACCAGACCATGTTCATTGTACCCATTAGGTAAGTTTTCACCCATCCTCTCCTCTGCCCTCCCTCCTGCTTGATCTCCATTGAGTTTTACTTCCCTCTGTGCACACGTGTGCTCGTCACTTAGTTCCAGTTTAATAGTGAGTACATGTGGTGTTTGTTTTTCCATTCTTTAGATACTCCACTCTTAATCACACAGCTGAGGCCTCTCTGCTTTTGTAATTGGTGAAACCACACACCGCGGGGCTTGGGATCTGGCACCATAAGAGCCCACCAGAGGGGCAAATGATACAACTCGGAAGTGCAGGGGAGGTCACTTCCCAGGGGGTTAACATTGACCACTAAGAAACCAAAGATGGGAAGGAGCCAGGCAGATTAACTTCTTCACTCCCCCAGACCACTTTGATCCAAGGTTCCCCCTTGAAGCCTGTCAGTCTGGTCCCTTCCTTTCCCTGCTGGCAAGACTGCCTACCAAGCCACCTGCCATGCCTCCTGGCTGCTCAAGGTGGGGCAGCAGCCAGTGTGGACACGTTGAGCACGCACTCCATCACAACACAGTGCCCCACGGCTTTCCTGCTTCCCTCCCTTTCCTCATTCTTACTTCACTTGCTTCATGTTGCCTGAATCTTTTTATTCTCACCCCCACTGCCCAAAGGCTTGTGCCTCCCAAGTAAAGTATGTCACTTTGATCCTCCCTCAGATTCAGGCTTTGATCCTCTCTGTTCCTAGAGACCCTCAGTTACACACCACCTGTACATTCAGAACAGCAGATGCCAAACTTCGGTGTATACATGTGTGTTCACTATTTAAAATAGGGCCTGTGGGCCTTACAGGCAGGGACAAAGCCTTATGCATCACTGTTTTCCCAGGGCATAGTTCAGTGTCTGCCTCTTAGCAGGTATTCATGAAACAGGAAAAGAATGACAAGTGGGTGAGTAATGGCCTGAATGAATGAATGACTATGATTGACAGTAAAGAATGGGTGGGAAGGTGTGAATTGGCCTAGAATGGATTAGAGATGAGGTACGCAGGTGTTGAGATAGTTAAAGAGCCAGAGGTAGCTGGAGGAGAATATGGAACAGGAACAGAAGTTGAAGGCATCAGGCAGTCTAACTAGAAACAAAGGGCATGGGAAGCATGAGAGAGAGAGAGAGAGCGAGAGACACTTCACCATCCGGGAAGTTTTATCCACGCTCACTGCACAAGATACTCTTGGCTGCCTACGTGATTGTTACCGACCGTGCACCCCCACTTTCTTCCTGACATAAAGAAGTTGGATTCTGCTTAAGTCTTACGAAGTTAAGTATTTCTGGGAGAGTCAGCCTCTCCTTGGTCCCACAGGCTGATTCTGAGCCTTTTATGGTAATTCCTCTCCCGTTGCCAGGGATTAGGTTAGGACAGACACGCAGCTCTGCAGTTGTAGACAGTGAGACATGGGTGGCTTCCGGGAAAATATCCTTCACCCTCACAAAGGGAGGAGAGGAAGGAGCATTGTTTCTTCTGGGCTTTGGAATTGTTTTGGAGGATGTCACGGTCGGACTGTTATCTTGAGATCATGAAAGGAACTATCTGAATACACAGCATGCTGAGGATGGGAGAGCAGAAGATAGAAAGAACCTGTCTTTGAAGATGCATTTGACCTGCTGAAATAATCAGCCCTACTTCGAAACTAATTATGTAAGATAATGATTAGCTATTATGTTAAGCCATTTTAGTTGAACCACTGTTACTTGCCCCTGAAACAATCCTAACTAACATACCCACTATCTGTTCCAACAACGTGCCGGTGAGTCTGGGCTGGGGTTGGGGATAGAGGTGCCTGGCACCATGGAACTGTTGGGGCTTTGGCCCCAAATTAGCTGAGTGATCTTGGGCATGTTAATTCATCTCATGATTCTTTCTTTCATTTTAAATGTTGGAGTTATGATATTAGAATCTTCTCTAATAATACATTCTTCATAGTGTTATGAGAGCATATGAATTAATAAATGTTAATCTCACTGTAAACTTTATATGAAATTTTTCAAACTACAGCTTATGACCCATTAGTGGGTTGTAGTCAAAAGATGGTTGCAATGAGCAAAATTAAAAGAACTAAAATAGAATAGAAAATAACACAGTGTACCACACATAGTAATAGTAAGTTTGGCTTTCTGAAATTGTCTTATTTACACATGTGTGGGTACACTTGAGCACTTGCACACATATGCACATGTATGTGCCTAGTTGCCAGGTAAAATATAATTTTCTTTTTAGGTCATGCACAAAAAAAGCATATGAAGCACTGATTTAGAACAAACTCAACAGCCAGAGATGGCTAGAGGAACCCAGGTCTCTCATCAATTCCTACTCCTGCCAATTTACCAGCCTTCCATGACTCCATAGTGGTTTCTAAACAGAAATAAAAACTGATCCAACAAGGAGGCCTAACAAGCAACATAATAGAAAATTTGATGGTTTCAGGGTGGTACAATGGAGCAGTGTTTAAGTAACTAGCTCAACACTGGTGTTTCAGATTGCCCGGAGAGGAAAACACAGAGACAAAGATATGATTTTAGAGCTTTTGTGGTTTCTAGAGCCTTGTTCTGAAAGTAGATTGAAGACATAGCATGCCAGCTTCTCTATGTTAGAGGATAAAGGCAATACCAACACTTGGAAATACTACTTGGATGGCTTGGCTGAAAATTAACAAGCAGATTGTAAACTCCTTTGCCGGTGGTGGTGGTGTGGGTGGAGGTTAGGTACATATATTTGATTTGTCTGTGTCTTGAATTGTGCCTAGTGCTATGCTGGATAGATATGTAAGCCATTCATTTTTGTGCAATTATTCTATTGCACAATTTTCAGACTAATATATATTTCCTTTTCCTTGTTTTAGTCCTCTGCTAAATCATTAGACTAGTTCTCAGATGAATTGTAGTGACGTTCATGGGAAGAGAGGGAGAACAATGGGATGTACCAGAACCCCTAGGATATGGGAGTCTCCTTCCCCTCCCCACCTCCCCATGGGAAAGTTGGCCGTTTCAGGGGACAGGCAGCTTTGCTCTATTTTGTGAGCACAGGATACTGTCTTATTTTCCTACTCCCTTGTTACCAGCATACATCCTGAAAGGATGTGGGTGAGAGAAAGGAGAATGAATTTTGCAATTCCACTAATTGCCTTAGAGACAGACAGGAGACACCTGAGTAGAGGCAAAGCAGGTTCACCATCACCTTTAGCCATCATGGGGCTCAGGTGCCCACGGGGCCCTCACCTTCAAAGTTTTCACCACCTACTCCTCCCCTCCGCATCCGCCCACCCAAAGTGCCACACCAGTAACAACTACCCTCCTGCTCAAAGAAAAGAATATAACTCAACGCTTTGAAACATGCAGGTTCCGCTGTGGATTGTTCTTGTTCTTTCACTAGGCAAGGTAAGAAGGCCAGAAAAAGATTATTATTTGGATAACTCGCCCTCATCTGGGAGGAGGGGAGGGACTTGAAGCACGCCGAGAAAATGGCAAACTCGAAATCAACCGAGCCAGAATAGCCTAGTCTACTGAGCGCTGTGCCGGGGGCCGCCAAAGGCTAGGACGTGATTCTTGCTTTTGAGGAGATTTCAATATGGTTGGAAAAGGAATGCGGTAGGAAGGAGTCGGGGAGGAGAACGGTGCATGCTAAGACTGTGTTCTCATATCAACTTCCTACCAGCCCAGAACTCCCTCCATCTGACAGAGAGTTCATAGGAGTCTGAGAAGGAAAAGGTCACCTGTTAAAATGTCAGAGCTGATATTTGAACATCAGCCAGTTTGTCTCTAAAATGCCCTGTATTCTCTGAGGAAGAGGATATTGAACCTGACTGTTACTTCTTTATTTTATTTTATTTTTTTGAGACAAAGTCTCACTCTTTTGCCTGGGCTAGAGTGAGTGCCGTGGCATCAGCCTAGCTCACAGCAAGCTCACACTCCTGGGCTCAAGCGATCCTTCTGCCTCAGCCTCCTGAGTAGCTGGGACTACAGGCATGCGCCACCATGCCCGGCTAATTTTTTCTATATATTTTTAGTTGTCCGATTAATTTCTTTCTATTTTTAGTAGAGACGGGGTCTCGCTCTTGCTCAGGCTGGTTTCGAACTCCTGAGCTCTAACAATCTGCCCACCTCGGCCTCCCAGAGAGCTAGGCTTACAGGCGTGAGCCACCACGCCCGGCCCTGACTGTTACTTCTTTATTTTATGTCACCTGTCAGTATTCAAGGCATTAGCGGATCTCTTTTGTGTTCTTTTTTTTTTTTTTTAAATTCCGAATCTCCCTCTCCTTTTATAACCACCATCCCAGTGCCTAACATGGTGGACAAAATTCTTTCCTTACATTGTTACCAGATCTCACTACAAACTTACTATTACACACAGGTCGTCTTCTCATTTTGTAAGTTAGAAATAAAAGTACAGAGAACTTAAAAAACCAACCAACCAAGCTGTGTCCTCAGAGACTGGCAGAGCAGGGCTTCTGTGTGCCCATATATGTATATGAGCATGTGTGTTTAAAACATTTTTATACCCATGTTTGAGGCCAGTTGAATAAGGGTGAACCCCAAATCCTAGCAATTCACTCTTCGCACTCCTGGCTAGTTTCAAATGCTTTGCAGGTGCCTTTCTGTAGCAGCCAGAAAGCTGATGAAGATCAAATGTGTTCAGCACTCATGAAATGATTCTCACAATGATTAATATTTTTAACCAGGAATTGAAATGTGGCTTATTAGAATATACCACAGTGTTTGCCAGCCCTAGAACTTATAATGAGTAAGAGGAAGAGGAGAACAGGTTTTGGCTCCTGTGAACATTTTCCATTTTTCTATAATTTACACATCTAACAAGCTGAATTCAAACCATGGACTCATCTTGCAAAGAAGACGGTCCCACTATTCAGTATGTAGCCTCTTCTCTAGCCCCGGATAGCCTTAGAGTTATTCAGGATGAAGGAGAAAGGGAAAGCTACCCAGGAGCACTTTGTAATTCCATCCCTTTCTCTTGTTTTGCTAAGGTTAGTAGCACCGTGACCTATGGGAACTCTTTTCCTTGAATAAGGAAAAAAAAGTATTTCTTCCATCAATGCAGAGCTTAAGAGAACTTCTGGGTTCAAGTTTCATAGCAGAAGGGCCAGAAGTGTTTCTGCCAGAATCATTCCCAGGCTTATCTTTGAGTTGGGCAGTGGCATTCAAAAGACATGTTGATGAGATTGCTTTCTCTCTCTTAAGAAAGAGTTGCAATTCTTTAATGTACAACCGCAGCCTGAAATGCTTCTTAAGTAAGATCTATAGTAATAATGAGTGAAGTGTGGCAGTAACCTAAGAGAAGAATGCAGAGAGCTTTTTCCCAAGAGCAATCCCAGATATTGTTCTGAGCATCAAGGGTCCATTGTTGTGCTCCTTGGACTCCAGGATGAACCTGGAAATCTCTGGACCTGCAATGAGACACACCTGGCTTCAGATGTGTCACCCTGGGCATATTCTTTCACTACTCTCAGCTCCAGTTTTCTCTCTTGTAAGAACTACTTCACATGGCTATTTTATTTATTAA
>NW_012149897.1:706013-706395 GCF_000956105.1 Propithecus coquereli
AACCTTATTTAAATTTAATTAGTAGGATAAAATTAGATTATATCATAATTCTAATCTTTGTAGAATTGCCAGGGTATATCTGTATTCATAATATGCAACAAAATAAGCTTAAAGAACAGTATTTTGATTTTTAATCATTTAATTCCAGTAAGTCATAAATGTTATTTTTACATTCTATGATGATGGACTAAAAGCAGAATGTCAACTTTATCATTGCAAAATTTCACAGAGAGGAATAAGTCTGAAATCGTGTACACCAAAAAAAGATAGAAAGAAAAGAAAATTTGATAGAAAAAAAATGAAGTGCTAAAATATATTTTGTTCATATAAATCAAACTTCAGAATACAGAGTTTATAAGAATGGTTTAAGAAGACAATTACT
>NW_012149897.1:721366-724589 GCF_000956105.1 Propithecus coquereli
AAAGCATTTATTTTCCTCCGTTACCCATACCCCTTAATTCGTGGCTCTATTTGTTCTTGCTTAATATTAGTATCCCTGGTGATTGTTTTCTCATTGGCAAGTGTGTGAAGTGTTTGGTGATATTGTTGTTTGGGGGAGTCTGGGGGAATGGGGGAGCAGTGTTACCATCAGAACTCAGAGACCTTTAAATCTGGTTTAGTGCCAAGGCACTGGGGGATCTTCAAGCTATGCAGGGCTTTCCTTTGTGCACACTAGAAACGTCCTAAGACAACAGCTCCAATGCATGGTTCACAACAGGGCTCGGCTTTTAAATAGCTTTTCATTTGATTTGAAAATAACTGATTCCCACACAGTTTTGTGAATGCATGGAAAACCCCTATCATTTTCCTGTCTCTGCACGCACTTCACATGCAGCCCACACAGTTCTTTGCTCTATGTGAAAGAGAGACAGAGAAATGGAGGGGGGTGGGAAGTGGAAAGAGAGGGAGGAGAGAGAGAAACAGAAAGAGAGAGGGACAGAGATAGCACAGACCACACTTTGGAGTTTATGATGACCAGTTTATGATGATAAGAATTAAGCAATTCTTAATTGCTCTGTGTAAGGAGCACTCCTTCACCTAGTAGGCATCAACAAATAATGGGTGCGTAGAAGTTTTATTCTATGCTAGAATCACCACCCCACCACCCTGACTGCCATGGCCCACATTACACAGTTGCTTTCTTTTGTTGCCATTGAATACTTCTGATTATAAAAGAAATTATAAAAGGCATACATGCTTATTGAAAATTTGGATAGAACCAAAAAGCATAAAATTGCAGGAAAAAAATAGACTCAGACTACTACACCCAGAGCCAACCACTGTTAATACTTTCATCGTGTTACCAATCAAGGATTGATTTAATAATTCATCACATATTTATTGAGTACTTATGATATATCGGGCATTATTTTAGTTGCTGCAAATATAGGGTTAGACAAATGAGATTCTTGCTCTTCTGCAAACACGTCCCCCTTTCTCAGTATGTTCACCTGCCCCTTCTCTCACACCCTCCCCATTCTGTATTGAGTAGACCCTGGCTACAGTGGAGGGTTAATGTAGGTCCTGTCTGAGATGTTTCCTGACATTCCACCTGCACAATTGCTTGTGTTTACTGGGCTGGGTTAGCTGTCCCTTTTCCTGTCTTTATACAAGTTTCTTCTGGCATTATCATGCAAGTTGATGGACATTCTGCTTTGAAGTAGAGAAAGTCTACATGTGGGGTTGGTGTGAACATTTGTCCTGCTGAACATTTAACCACCGACTACATCCTTTTGGGACTGACAACGATTTATAGTGGAGTCCATGATTGACAAATAGACGAATTTTTAAATTTCCTTGTGGTTTTTCTTTTAAGCTAGCAAGTTACTAGACTAGTCCTTGTGTTACTGTAAATACATTTGGTCATGTCCTGCTGGTGTCAGCTGCACTCTTAACCTATTCATTTCTTTATTCATTCATTTATTTATTTCACAAACTTTTATTGAGTACAAGTCACTGTGCTAGACACTGAATTGCAGGGATGCACAGCAGAGAAACTCTCTCTCTGGTGGATGGAAGATGCCAGATCAGAAATTGCGATGCAACATGCTAAGCACTTTGACAGAGTCTGGTAGGAGAACCAAAGGATGGTCACTCAATCTTGCTTCAATCTGAGGACGGGTAGTTCAGAGAAGTCTTTCTGGAGGAGTAGATGTCTGAGCTATACCTTGAAGGTTGAATAGACGCAGGGGAAAAGTGGGGTAGCCATTCAAGAAGAAACAGCTTATGCAAATTCCATGAGACATTAGAGAGCCTGGTGCACTGGAGAGACAAGCAGTAAGTCATTATGGCTGGATAAGTTTGCAGCAGTGTAAATAGTGAGCTATGAAGCTTGGCAAGTGGGATTGATGTCGGACTTAGAAGGGCTTGTCTCTGCTGTGCTTAAAAGCTTCAACTTTGTCCTGAAGCTATTCAATGGCTATTGAAAGCTTTTTATTTTTCAAGGGCAATGACAAGGATCAATGCACAGTATGGAGAAAATGGAAAAGAGGAAGATTTTATAGTAATACAAGTGAGAGACATAGGCCTAGCAGAGGTAAAGAAAAGAGAAAAGATTTGAGAGATGCTAAGAAAGGAGAAGTAATAGAAGTTCATGGCTGGCTGAGTGCTGAGGGATGAAAGGAGGAATGACTACTTGGTTACTGATTGGATAGTGGACAGTTGGATGCCTGGCGATGATGTCCATTGAGACAGGTGATACTGGTGGAGGTGTTCACTTGAAAGATGGACAGAAAAAGAGGAGCTATGGAGGGAAGAGAAAACAATAACAGCTAACCAAAAAGAAGGAAAACCAGGAACTAGGAGATTACAGATAATCCAGTGAAGAACAAATTCACTGGCATGGTAGAGGCCAGAGAGAGAGAGAGCAGTGGGTTAGGGAGTGAATGGGAAGCAAGAGGGAAGGAGCAGCAAGGGTGAACTGCTGTGCTCTTCAGTAGTGAAAAGGAGGAGTGAGACAGTGCACTGGCCAGAGAAGGATCTAGTGTTACAGGGGACAGGGTGTTTGGTCTTGATTTTACTACGACACAGATTTTAGGGCAAATAGCAAGTAGAGAAGGTGGGATTGAAGACTGAAACAAAGGGATAATTAATAAAACCAAGCCACTGAAGAGAGATCCAGAACACAGACCAACAGTTCTCTACACAAATGTGGAGGTATTTTGGAAAGGTGTGGGACCGTTTGGGTTGTCACAGTGATTTGGGGGTATTAAAGGAACTGGGTGGGCCAAGTCCAAGGACGTGTTATGTCTTGCAATAGGCAGCAGAATGAAGAAAGTTTCCACATCCCAAGCAGCTTCCAAATGACCCTTCAGGCAATCAGGAAGGTGAAAACCTATTTAGAATTAGGTGAGTTTAAAATTTAACTCTGTTTTCATATAAACTAAAAGTAGTTTTTATATAGCTTCAATACAGACTAAATTTTCCAAGGATGCAACCATTGTGTAAATCAAGAGAAGATTAAACTGTGTCTTGTTGAATGTTTTAGCAAGGATTGTTTATGGTTTTGAGATGGCATTTTTGCTCTTGTTATTTAAGGTCCAGTACCAAGTACCTGTATCAGTTTACACAGTTATAACTAACACACAGTGATTCTTCATTAGGTGCAGGCATTTGTCTTCCTGATTATGTATTCTAGCATAGTA
>NW_012149897.1:724639-726724 GCF_000956105.1 Propithecus coquereli
GAAAAACAATGGATAAAAGCAATGAAACCCTGAGCTGGTTATTTGAGGAGATCAATAAAATTGATAAACATCTAAACAGACTAAGCAGGAAAAAAGAGAGACAACACAAATTGCCATTGTTAGAAATGAGAGAGGTGACTTCATAACAGATCAAGTTCAGGGGTTGGCATACTTTCCTATAAGGGGCAGAAAGTAAAATTTTAAGCTTTGTGGGCTTCATGCCATTTCTGTTGCATATTCTTGTTTTCAGTCTCTTTTTTGTTTGTTTCTTACAACCCTTTAAAAATGTAAAAATCATTGTTAGTTTGAGGGCCATACCTACAAAGGCACTGGGCCAGATTTGTCCCCTGGGTTGTAGTTTGCTGACTCCTAAAGTGGATGATCATTTGAAGAGCAAGACTCATAGAATGAGATCCAGTTGACTAAGCCACAGATTGTCATGCATTAATGTGTATGCTTTGGCTATTTATTTTTCTGGCTATCTTCTTTCCTCTGGATTGTCAACCTCTAATTGTATTATTTATAAGATTCCTATCCTTAATATTGATTTTTGTATCCTTAGTCATCCTTTGTATTAGTCCAATACTTGGACTCAATTTCATCATTATTTTGCTAAAGCATGAAATCAACTGTTAAATGTGTATACATTTTTCTCCGAGTACTACCCTTTAGTACCAGTCCCTTGTTATGAAATCGTGGGCTCCATGATGTGGGGAAAAGGGAAGTGAGTAACACCCAGTGGTCCACATTTCCTGCAACCCTACTGCATTATAATATGATTCCTTCACGATAAAACTGTGAACATATGCCAATGGTCCGATGTTTTACCCCTTTCAAGTAACACAAGTGCATTCATATTAGACAAACTCTTTCTGTAAGGAGCCAGATAGTAACTATTTTAGTTTCTTTGGAGCAGGCTGGATGTTCACAGCAGAGTGGGAACATCTGATGTTGTGGTCTCGCAGAGAGGTCAGCAGAGGCCTAACCCAGAGAGAAGCAAGGCCAGTGGTAGGAGAGGAGCTGGGAAAAAGGGCTGTGCTATGAGATGGGTTTTAAGTGCAGAATTGTCCAGATTTAGCCAGATATAATCTGACAACTTCTTCTGTTGCTTCTTGCTTAAAAAATATGTAATATTGTCCCAGAGTATGCTGCTAGGGGAGAGATGGGCCTAATGAAGCCTGTGGAAAGATTTTGCGTATTAGCTTACCTTGGAGAAAGGACACTCAGTGACAGTGCCCCTCGAGCTTGGAGGCACTGCATGAAGATCAAGATTCAAGTCTAGATAAACTGATTTGCTGTTCTCATTTATAGTAGTGGATAATTAAAACAATGAGCGTTCTATAGTATTTACTACTTGCTATACTAAGAGAAAGTAAGAAATCAAGGGGAGATGCCAAAAGTTAATGGCGAAAGAGAAAGCAAAATGGCTGTTTTCAATTAACCAAGTCACAGTATTTCTCCAGCCTCTTTTGTGTCAACAACCTAAAGAAGTGGCCAGAGAAATTAGGAGGAAAGAACGAGGGGGGAATCATACTCTGCATTCCCATGTGGGTTAGATAATGAAATAGTGTTTTATTGATGAAACACACCTGGGCAGAAACCAAAATGAACAACATGGGGGAAATGGGATTTAAATTTGGTTGTGGTCAAGGATGTGGGTAAATTCAATGATTTTAGAATGAATCAGCTAGAAGGAGATGCCTCCCAAATCTAATGTCAGGAAACTTACACATTTTTAATAACAAGTGTACTTGGAAGCTAATGGCAGAAAGCGATGGCAATGGTGACCTAAGAGTCACAAATGAACTGTGTTTCTTGAATAGTTGGGCAAGCAGGTTGGGTATTTGTGAACAGTGGGATCTTCTTTTCCACCTCCTGAGAGACTTTACCTTAGAAAATGATGTCATTATTGTTAGCTTCTTGCAAGGCAAAACCAGAGGATCTTAATGGATTGGAATGATTTTGAACTTGTACTCAAATGTGGACAGCCTATTTGCTCGTTTACCTGATAATTTCCCTTAGGATTTCTCTCTCTCTCTCTCTCTCTCTCTCTCTCTCTCTCTCTCTCTCTCTCTCTCTCTCTCT
>NW_012149897.1:734159-778792 GCF_000956105.1 Propithecus coquereli
TCTCATCTAAATTTTCATCCACATTTCCTTTTCCAAATGTTGAAGTCTTAAGTATTAGCTGCTGGTTGCATAATCCAAATCCCATCCTGTTCCTCTTTGCTCCTTAACTGCAGAGGAAGCAAAGGAGAATATAAGAGAGGAATAGGGCCCGTGTCTTATAGAGCAGGAGAGGGAGAGAATGTTGGCTCACCAGGAGAGTTGTTGCAAGCTGGGACACTTGTCGGCTCAGTGACATTGGAAATGTCAGGGGGGTAGCTGAGCTTGGGGTGGGGATGCACACCCGTGTGGGAATGGGATATGGGTTGCAGACCAATGTGGAAACTGATATCAAATGGCTACAGTGTCTCAATGAATAAGGTGTAAAAGATATCTGCCTTGAAAGATCAGGGATGGAAGTGACTAAAACAACAAGAATTAATGTCAAGAGTATACCAGGAAGTGGGAAAAAGGTAGAAAGAGGCAACGTACAGAAGAGAAAACTCAAATGGCTAACAAGTATATGAACATTAACATAAACACTAATAATCACAGAAGTGCAAACAAAAATGAATCACTTGAGATTGGCAAAAATTAAAAACTTACATAATACATAGCATTGGCAAGGATGTTGAGAAATAGGAACCCTTGGGCTTTGCTATTGGAGGTGCACGCTGGTACAACCATTCTGAGAAATGATTTGGCAGAACTTAATGGAATTAAATGTGAGAAAACTCTATGACCAGCAATCATACTCTTGCATACTCACTGAAGAGAAATTCTTCTAAAGGTTCATAAAGAACATCACCAAGGATGTCATCATGGTGTTGTTTGTGGTAGAGGGAAGTTGGAAGCAATAGCTGCTATCACTAGGTGAGTATGTGAGAAAAGTGTGGTAGATGCCCACAATGATTTGCTCTGCAGCACTTAGAAGCAAGAACTAGATGTGCTCACTGCAGCAAGAATAGATTTCTTTTTTTAAGATAGTGCTGAGTGAAAAACCTAAGAAACAGAACAATACTATTTAAAATTTGAAACACTTGCAGACATACTAAATGCCCCTATGTATTTTTCAAGGATACTGTACTTGTTTAGAAAATTGGATCGATGTCTATAAAAGAAGCACTCAAAATAATTATGGATTAAACTGGAGAGATTTTGATTTCTTTTTTAATTTTATTTCAGAATATTATGGGGGTACAAATGTTTTGGTTTTATAAATTGCTTTCATACCTTTTGAGTTAAAGTTATAAGTGTGCCTATCCCCCAGACAGGGTGTGCTGTACTGTACCTGTTAGGTATGAATTTCCCCATCCCCTCCTCCCCCTCTCACCTTTTTTATTTATGATGAGTATTATTTCCATATGTACATATAAGTGTTCATCGATTAGCTCCAATTTAATGTTGAGTATATGTGGTGTTTGTTTTTCCATTCTTGTGATACTTCACTAGTAAGAATCGTCTCCAGTTCAATCCAGGTTGCTACAAAAGGTATTAATTTACCTTTTTTTTTTGGCTGTGTAGTACTCCATGGTATACATATACCACATTTTATTAATCTGCTTGTATTGATGGGCACTTGGGTTGATTCCACATCTTTGCAATTGTGAATTGTGATGCTATAAACATTTGAGTTCAGGTGTCTTTTTTTATAAAAAGTCTTTTTTTCCTTTGGGTAAATACCCAGGAGTGGGAATGCTGGATCAAATGGTAGTTCTACTTTTAGTTCTTTGAGGTATCTCCATGCTACTTTCCATAGAGGTTGTACTAGCTTGCAGTCCCACCAACAGTGTATGAGTGTTTCTATCTCTCTGCATCCATGCCAGCATTTGTTGTTTCAGGACTTTTTGATAAAAGCCATTCTCACTGAAGTTAAGTGATATGTCATTGCGTATTTAATTTGCATTCCCCTAATGATTACAAATGTTGAGCATTTTTTCATATGTTTCTTGGTCATTAGTCTATCTTCTTTTGAAAAGTTTCTGTTCATGTCTTTTGCCCACTTTTTAATGGTGTTTGATTTTTTCTTGTTGATTTGCTTGAGTTCTTTGTAGATTCTGGTTATTAGCCCTTTATTGGATGTACAGCATGCAAATATTTTTTCCCATTTTGTAGATTATCTATTTGTTCTAATGATTGTTTTTATGGATGTGCAGAAGCTTTTTAATTTGATGAAGTCCCATTTATTTATTTTTATTGTTGCTGTGATGGCCTTTGGGGTCTTCTTCATAAATTCTTTGCTTAGGCCAATTCCTATAAGAGTTTTTCCAACATTTTCTTCCAGAATCCTTATAATTTCATGCCTTAGGTTTAAGTCTGTTATCCATCATGAGTTAATTTTTGTGAGTGGCGAGAGGTAGGGATCCTGTTTCATTCTTCTACATGTGGCCATCCAATGTTCCCAACACCATTTATTGAATAGGGATTCTTTTCTCCAGTGCATGTTTTTGTCTGCTTTGTCAAAGATTAGATGGCAATATAAGGATGATTTCAAATCTGGGTTCTCTGTTCTGATCCATTGGTCTACATCTCTGTTTTTGTGTCAGTACCATGCTGTTTTGTAGTATAGTTTGAAGTCTGGTAAAGTGATGCCTCTTGATTTGTTCTTTTTGCTGAAGGTTGCTTTGGCTATATGGGGTCTTCTCTGGTTCCATATGAAGCATAGAGTTATTTTTTATAGATCTGCAAAAAATGATGTTGGTATTTTGATGAGGATTGCATTGAATATGTACATCACTTTGGGTAGTAAAGACATCTTAACAATGTCAATTCTTCCCATTAATGAGCACGATATGTTTTTCTATATGTTTATGTCCCCTGCTATTTCCTTCCTCAGTGTTTCATAGTTCTCCCTATAGAGGTATTTCACTTCCTTAGTTAAATATATTCCTAGGTATTTTATTTCCTTTGTTGCTATTATGAAAGATATTGAGTCTTTGATTTGGTTCTAAGATTGACTGCTATTGGTGTATATGAATGCTACTGATTTGTGTACATTGATTTTGTAACCTGAGTCTTTGCTGAATTTATTTATCAATTCCAGGAGTTTCTTGGAAGAATCTTTGGGGTTTTCTAAATATAAGATCATATCATCAGCAAAGAGCAATAGTTTGATTCTTCTGCCCCCATTTGGATGGCCTTGATTTTCTTCTCTTGTCTGATTGCCTTGGCTAGGACTTCTAGCACTATATCGAGTAAAAGTGGTGATAGTGGGCAACCTTGTCTAGTTCTAGTTGTGAGCGGAAACACTTTTAATTTTTCCCCATTCAGTATGATGTTGGCTGTGGGTTTGTCTTATATGGCTTTCATAATTTTGAGGTAAGTCCTGTCTATGCCTACTTTGTTAAGTCTTCTTATCATAAAAAGAATTTTGTCAAATGCTTTTTCTGTATCATTTGAAAGGATCATATGATCTTTTTTTCACTTCTATTTTTGTGGTGAATTACATTTATATATTTGTGTATGTTGAACCATCCTTGCATGTCTGGGAGGAAGTCCACTTGGTCATGATGGATTAGTTTTTTGCTATGTAGCTGAAATCGGTTTGCTAGGATTTTTATTGAGAATTTTTGCATCTATATTCATAAGGGATATTGGTCTGTAGTTTTCTTTTTTCATTGTCTTTTCCTCGCTTTGATATCAGGGTGATATTGGTTTCTTAAAACATGGGGAGGATTCCTTCTTTCTTGATGTTATGGAATAATTTCTGCAGGATGGGTACCAGTTCTTTTTTGTAGGTCTGGTAAAATTTGGGGTTGAAACCACCTGGTCCAGGACCTTTTTTTTGTTGGACGGTTTTTTATTGCTGCTTCAATTTTGGTAATTGATATTGGTCTGTTCAGGAATTCTGTTTCTTCCTGATTGAGGCTAGGGAGGCTGTGTGTTTTTAAGAATTTGTCTATTTCCTCCACATTTTCAAGTTTATATGCATAGAGGTTTTTATAGTAATCAGAGATGATTTTTTTTTTTTTTTTTGAGACAGAGTCTGGCTCTGTTGCCCTGGCTAGAGTGCCGTGGCATCAGCCTAGCTCACAGCAACCTCAAACTCCTGGGCCCAAGCCATCCTCCTGCCTCAGCCTCCCGAGTAGCTGGGACTACAGGCATGTACCACCATGCCTGGCTAATCTTTTCTATATATATATTTTTAGTTGTCCAGATAATTTCTTTCTATTTTTAGTAGAGACGGAGTCTCGCTCTTGCTCAGGCTGGTCTCGAACTCCTGATCTTGAGTGATCCACCCACCTTGGCCTCCCAGAGAGCTAGGATTACAGGTGTGAGCCACTGTGCCCAGCCCCAGAGATGATATTTTGTATTCCTGCAGTATCAGTTGTGATTTCTCCTTTTTCATTTCTGATTGATCTTATTTGGGTCTTTTCTGCTTCAGAAGCGAGAGGCCTGTCAATTTTGTTTATCTTTTTAAAGAACCATTTTTTTTTTCATTAATCTTCTGTATAATTCTTTTGTTATAGATTTCATTTAGTTTTTCTCTGATCTTGGTTATTTTTTTTCTTTTGCTAGGTTTGGGATTGGTTTGCTCATCCTTTTCCAGATCTTTAAGATGATTCATTAGATTTTTGATTTGTGATCTTTCTGTCTTTTGCATGTAGGCATTTATGGCTATAAAATTTCCTTTCAGGACTGCTTTAGCTGTATCCTATAAATTTTCATAACTTGTGTCTCCTTTATCATTTAGTTCAAAGAATTTTTCAGTTTCCATTTTAATTTCCTCCTCAAACCAATTGTCATTCAGCAGTAGGTTGGTGTCCATGACTTTGTGTAGAGATGAGTGTTTCTGTTGGAGTTGATTTCTAATTTTATTCCACAATGGTCTGAGAAGATGCACGGTATAACTTCTACTTTTATAAATTTCTTGAGACATGTTTCGTGGCCTAGGATGTGATCAATCTTAGAGAATGTTCCATGAGCTGTTAAGAAGAATGTATATTCAGTGGTTTGGGGGTAGAATGTTTTATAAATATCTATTATGTGTTTTGTTCTAGAGTTCTGCTTAAGTCCATTTTTTATTTGTTGAATTTTATGTTTGGAGGATCTGTCTAGTTCTGTCAGAGGGGTGTTGAAGTCCCTGGCTATTATGGTGCTATTGTTTATCATTTTGTTTAGATCAAGTAGGATTTGCTTTATGAATCTGGGCACATCTGTGTTAGGTGCATAAATATTTAGAATTGTTATGTCTTCTTGTTGAATTGTTCCCTTTGCCATTATATAATGACCATCTTTGTCTTTCTTTACTTTTGTTGATTGGAAGTTTATGTGATCTTATATGAGAACTACTATACCAGCTTTCTTTTGGTTTCCATTTGCATGGAATATTGCTTTCCATCTCTTCGCCTTGAGTCTGAATAAGTCCTTGTGGGTTAGATACGTTTCCTGGAGACAGCAGATACTTGGCTTGTATTTTTTTAACCATTCAGCCAGCCTATGTATCTTGAGTGGGGAGTTTAAGCCATTCGCATATATTGAAAGAATTGATAAGTGGAGTGGATTTCTGTTCTTCTTGTTGAGTATAACTTTATTGCTCTGTTTTACCTCTTGAGCCATTGTGGTGACTGGGCTCTGACCATTAATCTATTGTGCTGATGCATGTATAGTGCAGGTCTGAGTACTTTCTACAGGGTAGGTCTGGACTTAGTGAATTCCCTTAGTGTTTGCTTGTCTGGAAAAGATTTAATTTCTCCATCAAATGTGAAACTTAGTTTTTCAGGATACAAAATTCTAGGTTGGCAGGTTTTTTGTTGTTTAAGAAGATTGAAGTAAAGCCTCTGGGCAGGGCAGTGTGTAGATAGTGGGCCAATCTGACCTGGAGGGTGGATTCTGCTTCTCAGGCACAAGGGTCCCACAGATGCCAGATCAGATGTGCAGAGGTCGTAGCTCTCCACACCCCACCCAGGACTCACCGAAGTGTTCAACCAAAGCCTCTCAGATTGGAGCCTGCTGCGTTCTGGTCAATTCCTGTGCTGAGGTCCCCTCCTTCACTCTAGGAGTGAAGTGCTTAGCTTCTAGTTCCAGGATATGGCTCAGGGAAGCCACAAGTCAGTTCACTCCCTCCCCAGCCTGGTGTAGACCTGGTACAATGCAGCCAACAGTTCAGGGTGGCTTTAGCTGTTGCCCAATCCCCATGGCACCTGTTCTCTAGTGCAATGGCTTTGCACAGACTCCAGGCAGGTCCCTGTCTGAGCAGGTAGGAGGTCTGTGGGGGTGATGAGAGCCATCTTGCCATTTAGTCTACAGTGTGGCATCAGGGTGAGCACGGCACTCCTGTGCTCTATTCTCCTGTTGTTCCCCTCGCCTTCTTTGATCTTGTTATATGTATCAACCCATCACCTTTTCTTCCACACTGAGTGTCCCACGTTGCTTCTCTGTGATTTCACAATGCTGCTTCAGAGACGAGCAATTTATATATAAGCAGCCGCCTGTATCTTTCACTTCTTTCCTTGGGAACAGCGTCCTGGCAGGCTACCTCTAGTCTGCCATTTTTCCTCTCCAAGAGTTTCTTTTTTTAATAAAAATTCAGGTAGGCAATCTGGGGCATATGGTGTTCAAAGTCATCAGGGACACGAGCTGCTTCCGTCATTTTCCTTTGCTACTTTTGACTCAGTGTTTCTGTCATGACTGCTTGACCTTTTGCTACCACAGTCACAGCACAGCCAGTGGGAAGGGGGAAAAGGAAAGGTGAGGACACACTTCTGCCCTGTAAAAGTGCCATCTAGAAGTCACACACATCACTTTTGTTCATATCCCATTGGTCAAAATTAAGTCATGTAGTCATGCCTAATGCCTAGCTACAAATTCTATTACTGCATAAATACGAGGACAAGGAGCAGTGCCTGCCACAAACACATGCATCTTTAAGGAAGATACAGTAAACATACTAGGGTGGAAGCCTGAGGAGGAAGGAATGAGAGTGGGCATCAGAATGAAAGGGGAGGAATTATGCTTAGACAACACAGGAAAGAGTTCCTGGGTAGATTCATCCTGATTGTGTGTCATAAACAGAGACCTATGATTAAGACATTCCTCTGTACCTGAGTTTCATTAAAAAAAAGAAACAAAAGAAGGAAGAAAAAAAGAAAGAAAGATGGCAGAGGTTATTGTACTTTGGGGGTTCTCAAGACAGCAGTGTGGGGAGTGATGATACATGTAGGTGGGTTTCTAGGTGTTCCAAAACTGGAAGATGATTTTTTTCAATAGTCTCATGAAACCACAAAAAGAAACAGAGTTGGCCTCTGATGTCATAGGTCAACTTGGCTACTGTTTTCTGGTCACTGAGAAATTCTAATTGCTCAAGTACACAAAGAACCAATTGCAGGGGAGATCAAAGGGTAAGGTTTTCCAAGGTTAAGCATCCTGTGGGTTGGTGAGCTACCCAAATCCTCTTTTACAAATGCTGAGAAAAACCCAAGGATGGGTGAAGCAAGCCCTGAAGCTGCCATGCTCTGGGGAAAAAAGAAAGAAGAAGAAGCAGCAGGCTCACAAGTCTGAAGACTCTTTGCTGGAAAGCACTGACTTAAGTTAAGAATTCGGCCAAGTCTCATTTGGCATGTGCAAAGGAGAACAAAAGACTCAATAATGATTGTGCTATTAGTTAATTCTGAAGTGGCTGGAGTGAATATTATTAACTTATAGGCTAATACATATGTGTTTTAGAAGCTAGTTTGTATTTAGCCAATTGCTGTCAACATCAATGATGGAATAAAAAGAGAATTAAAGGAATAGCTTAGAAATGATATAGATATTGAATCTGACTCCACCACACACACACACACACACACACACACAAATGGTACAGATATGCAGACGCAAGTTCACATTTTTGCTTTAGTACTGCAGGTGTACAATCTTGGGCAAGTCACTTGACCTTGCAAAGCCTCCCTTTCCTGATTGGTAAAATGAATGTAACAGTAGTTGCATAGCAGAGTAACTTAGGATACCACAAGTAATATTGCATAAAGTGTCTGCAATGCCTGGTTTACAGAGTTCAACAAATATTAATATTATTCACTGAATATTGGAATAGGAATAGGGCTTTTCCTATATATTTTTAGTTGGTTATTTGGATAATGTGGAAGTTTGATGTATTTCTAACCAATAAGTATGTGTTTGTATGTGTGGAGGGAGAGAGAGAGAGAATTAACACTGCTCTACATAGTTCATTTACATGTAAAATTCCCATTTTTTATTCTATTCATCCTTTTGGACCTCCAGGTCAGTAATCTTACCCCTTGTTCAAACATAGTTGATTTTGGGAAACATAACAACATATTCCACAAAGAGCCTGGGGCGGGGGGGACACATGAAATCAAGTGGCATGATGAGAAGGCTTTATTTTGACCAGGTTATTGGGTGACATTCACATCAGTGGTTATGACATTAAAAAAGAAAAGCCACTAGGGATGTTTGAAACTGTTGAGGGGAAAAAACAATTAATGGAACAAGTTCTTGGACTTAGAGACATCTCAGCAGTCCAAGAGAACAGTCCTGCTGTTTTCTGGGAACATACACAAAAGTAGAATAAGGGGTAATGCGCCGCTTCATTCAGAATCAGGCTTTGCTCTAAGGAAGAGCCAAAGTGAAGCTTCACATAGCTCAGGGACCAAATTAACCGCCACAGAGCTCAGATTTCAAACACACTGATAGAGAAACCAGTAATTTTCAGTGAATGACTTTCAGTATATACTTACATCCTAAACTAAAAGAAATCTAATATTAGCAAGGAAACTTCTCTACTAGCTGGGATTTTCATAGAATAATTACACCCTGGGAGGATTAAAGGTATCATCTTTGTTTCCTGCTGCATAAGACCATGGAACTGATTGTCTTTCGATTACCACCTATAGCTGCTTCTCTGGCTCAACCACTTGACATTGTGGAAGGGAGAATCTATTTGCATGTAAAATCATGTCTATGTTTTATCTGGCTCCTTATCATATGTCTGTATTGCTTAAGGATAGGATAATAATCACAGAAATCAGGGAATCTATTCACAAACTTTAAACTGAAACCCATTTCAGCCCAGTGAGTTTGGAAGAAACCTTATATGTGTATATATGCGCACATATATATATATACACACATGTATGTATAATAAATATACATACACACCTAGAGCGAGTTATATAGGTATATAAACATTTTCTCATTAAAAATCTTCATACGTTAATGGGATAAAACTTCTCTAGTTCACGTCTAAGAACAAGTTTGTCTTTAGATGCGTTTGTATGTGTATACAAACACAAAACTAAAAGATCGTTTCTCTTTTTGCCTTGGTTTCCAATTGTAGCAGTTCCTTTTATGCAGGAGGCTGGTAACCCCTACTCCTTTGTCTCTTTTATATAATCTCTTTGCATGCTACAAATATTTTTCTGTTCTTGAAATGTTAATTGTCCTATTTTATACAACACTTAATTTTATGAGATGCCTGGAATATTTCTGGATATCTTAGATGTTTTTAAATCATTCAAACAAACCCTCTCTTCCCTGGATGAGGCAAATTCCCCTAAATATTCCCTTGCCTGATCCACAATTTTGCCAGTGTTTAGAGTGTTTTTTTTCTCCTGATGTTTGAGTTGCTTCTTTCTCTGCAAGCTGCTCTGTCCCCTGCACTTTCATCACCCTGTCCTGGGTCCAGCAGCGACTTCATCATGCCTAGATTACAGTCTCCATCCTGCCACCCTCTCTAGCCAATTTTCCCTTCCATTTAATCTATTTAATCTCCAAAGTGATGCCAAATCGATCTTCTTTATAGACAACTCAAGGTCTCTTCAGTCATTCACTGCTGTGGCTAAAAGCTAAAGTTATGTTCATTCAACCCCAAACTTTAATCGGAAGTGGATGAATAAAGCCCAAGGATGATATGACCAGTTTCCCAGGCCCTTATGCCTAACCAGGTTTTTCCTTCTGGAATAATTAGGGCTCTTCCTTTTGAAAGCAAATAGAGATCATTGAATTTTTATTCCCAAGCAATGTTTTCTTGTCCCACAAGTCTAAATCACAGGGCAAAAGCTCGAGGAGTTAGCACATTTATTATTGGACTAGGTGACAACCATTGACACTTTTGGTCAATTTGATATGAAAAAAGATTACAAATCACCCAAGGACCAGTGAAGGAAAAGTACCTTCAGCTAGGAAAACAAAACAAAACAAAACAAAACAAATCATTTTTTGCAGTACATGCCCTTTGCCTGGTGTTCTTGATGGGAAGTTCAATTAGGAGCACTGCTAGTTTACCTCTGCACTCTTGCCAGCTCAGGGTGACAATTATCAAGCCATCATTGATTGGTATATTAGTTTCCTAGGGCTACCATGACAAAGTACCCCAAACTGGATGACTTAAAACAGCATAAAATTATTTGCTCAGAGTTCTGGAGTCTAGAAGTGTGCAAAGTGTTGGCAGGGCGGTGATCTCTGAAGGCTGTAGAGGAGAATCCTTCTTGACCTCTTTCTAGCTCTTGGCAGTTCTTGGCATTCCCTGGCATTCCTTGGTTTGTAGATTCATCACTCCAATCTCCACCTCCACCTGACACATGGCCATCTTCTCTCTGTGTGTCTCTGTCTCTTCCCATGGCATTCTCCTCTTATAAGGACACAGTCATATTAGATCAATGGCCCACCCTATTCTAGTATGACCTCATTTTAACTAATTACATCTTCAGTAGCCATATTTCCAAGTATAAATTCACATTATGAAGTACTAGGGTTTGGGACTACAACAAATCTCTCTTGGGGGACATGATTCAACCCATAACATTTGGGATCAATTTAGCTAATGCTTCCTAGGTCCCCTTAGATACGACGGAAATAATTTCATCCTTAGAGTGGGGGGCACGTTGTTAGGGCAGGATCAAGTGCTGGAGAGAGCACACGTCCTCACCCCTCTGCTGCTCAGCAGGGAGCATCACCCTTAGCTCCTTGTCTGAGGCCCGTGTGCCGACTGGCACACACTCCAGCCAGTGTTCTGACAAAGGTTCCGTCTGTGTTTGTTGAGTGAACAATCAAAGCTACATTTGTGCCATAAAAATACTTGTAGATCTGCCAGGAACATGAATGACAGGCATTTTCCACAAGAGTTTTTCTTCCCCTGTCAAGCCAGGAACTGTTTTCTAAAAGCACTGCAGAGGAAACGAATTGCTTGGTTATAAATCTCTTTGTAGGGAGCCAGATTTGCAATTAAGTGCCAGCTTCCTCTGCCCAAGTTTCCTCCGTCTGTGCCTCATAGGCTTGGCCCAGAAGAGCCTCATGGAGCGTATTGCCCGAGGCTGACTTCAGGGGAGAAGCTGGAAGCAATGTGCTTCTGCCTGGGGACCATTCCACAAGGTCACGCTTGGGACATTGGTGGGGTTGGGGAGGAAATGAAGGGGATCTGCCCTTGACTTCCTCGTAGGCTAGGAGTGGGGACAGGGCCTGGAGTGCTGGCAGCCAAGGGTAGCTGGACTCGTGCCCGGTGCCCAGCTGCTGTGGCTCTGCTCCCTGGTGGCAGCTGCCTGGGTACTCCTCTGACACAGCAAGGACATGCAGAGAGCCAAAAACAAGGACGCCAGTGGCACTAGCCCAGGGTAGACCTGAGAGAGAAAACATATCAGGATGCCTTGCCACACACGCTTCCTTCTAGACCCCTCTGGCCGCTTCATGCTGCAGCCCATCTCAGCAAAGCCTTGGCTGGCCCTCACAGTTCATGCTAAGATGTAGACAAAGTCCAAGTAAATCTCAGACTTTATGCTCTATCCTTAGCATTTATCTCAAAAGAAATAAAAATCCAACAAGAAAACCTTGAAAAAATGCTTTTCTCCGAAAACTTAAATAAGGTGGCAAAATGGGTGTCAGGAAACATTTTGTGATAAAATGGCAAAATAGCTAAAAACGGATCTTCAAGAATTGTCTCCCAGCTTGTTTACTCAGGCTCTTTCCTCTCTCTCACTCCTCCAGATTTTTCACACAATATGTTTTAGATCTACCCTTTCTAGATCTGCTGGACTCTGCCTTTCCGGATTCCCCAGACTCTTGACCTTTTCATCATCATCACTTAAAGCTGCAGAGCAGAGGGAAGGAGGGGTCTTTCTGACAAGGCTGGAGGGGGAAATAACCACTTAACTGGTAATGATTTTGGTCTCCATTACTCTCCCAGAGAAAACTGAACATCTTTTATGCCTCAGTATGCTAAAAAGTGAATCTTTGATAATGGCAGTGCAGTACTGTAACAGCTCCTGGGGAACCGGATGGCTCTGAGGGCAGGGCTTGGCAGGATGAGGAGGGAGTGTAAGTGGAGAGTCTGGTGAAGAGGTTGCCCTTCCCTTCCTAGGACAGCCGTGGGACCTGGAGATGGCTCTGTCGCCTGGCTGCTGCCAAGGTTTCTGGTTGAGGCCCCTGACTCCCTCCCCTTCTGTACCCTGGGCACAGGGCTGACTCACAGACCTCAACTTTAGGCTGAGCTTTATGCCCCTTAACATACGCATTGGTATTAATATTAGCTGTAGCTGTAGGCATGATGCTACCAGGCTAGGCTGCGACCATGGACCACCACCTCCTCTTGAATCCTATTTTAATAGTATTTAATTTCATCTATAGGCAATAGAAATCAGTCACTGAAAAGTCATGCTTTTAGCTCCTTGTTAAAGTCCCACAGAGGTAAATTTCCTCAAGTGAATTTTTTCTTCCGTACTAAGAAGCCAAATTTACCCCAGAGTTCTAGACTCTCCTACTCCCAGAGGTGCCCATAAGTTTGTAAACCCTCAAATTATTATTTTTTTTTACCAGTTTTATTTTTATTTATTTATTTATTTATTATTCCAGGGTTTTGTGAGGGTACAAACATTATAGTTACACTTTATGTCTTTGCCTCACCCAAACGCGGGTTAAAGGCATGTCCTTCCCTCCCTTTAGTGCTTCCCGTGTCCTTTAGTTGTAGATTTGCCCCCCATCCCCCTAATCCCTAGAGAGTATTTCTGCCATGTGATCACCCTAGTGTTGATCAGTTAGTACCAATTTGGTGGTGAGTACAAATGGATCCCGAACCCTCAAATTATTTAAAAGGCTCAACATCTATGCTTTGAGACAGGAGGGGAGGTGAGGGGGTGGGTTGATGAAAGACAATGTTGTGGTCATGAGTATGAAGTGTCACCAGCCCCAACTCAACTCAACGTTTTGAAGGTTCAACACAAAACTGAAAGAGTTCATACGACGCTCCCTCTGAAACGCTCGATGCCCTCACACTCGCTAGCAAGGTCTGGGACCTCGGCCCTCTGGAGGGGTATGGAGCGGGGGAGAGGCTGTGTACCAGGCCAAAGGGTGCGGTTTTGCTGGTGGTTCTTCCTGTTTGCATTTATACTATTTTTATTTTGTGTAATATTCCTTTCATCCGATCTCATTTTAGTTGGTGAAGTTTACTATTCCTATCTTAGTGACAAGATATTTATCCTAAACTATTGATTTGTACTAGTACCCAGCCCCTTTGATGTATTTAATAAAGGATTTCCTGGAAAAAGATACTGACGATGAGGTGAACTGGCCCGTGCCTGGCTAAAAATCCTTTACATCTAAATGGGCTGGAAAGCCAGGGAAGGGCCAGCAAGTAATTCCTGGAATACGGAAGCAGCTATGGCCACAGACGTCTTCAGGTTCCTGGGACCACAGACTTGGTGTCTTGGGTACTTCTCTAGACACACAGCCAAAACTACCCTGGCTTCCCGGTGGACACACGATGTGTCCGGGCACACCACAGCCTTGCTCAGAGTACTGTCACTGGGTCACCATTCTAAGGCCAATTGGTGCAGTTCTAACCCTCACTGGATACACTGTCAGGCCCATGCTGGAAAGACCAGTAATTTTGAAGACACTCAACAAAGACAGTATGATTGAAAACCTTTTGCTCCAAATACACCTTTCTTGTATTTTAGAACCAGTAAAACTACCCATATGGTTCGTTATACAGCATAAATAGAATATTTTTCTACAAAGATTTATGGGAATACAGACAACATTGCTTAGATTATAATTCCCTAAATTGTACTGCCTTGGCTAAAAATAATCCAGCTGGTCAATTTTATCTATTAATATATCAAAGAAGAAAAACTGAAGCATGGCCTTTCACATGGTCAACTCTAAAAGTAAAGGTGAGATTTTCATATAAATAGCAACTTAAGTCTCTATATAAGTTAGATCTCTGGTGTTAATTATGTCAGGAGTGTGAATAAAAATCCCCTTTAGATGGTCCAGCTTCACTCAGAAAACTGCATTCCACAGCTAGATCATATCCCAACGTCAGTGAGTCATCCCAGTAGTGGCTGGTCAGGAGAAGGTGCACACACAAAACATGGGGGGCTCAACCAACACGTTGTCAGGACAAGAAAGACAGGATCTCATGGGGAGAGACTGGGGGATCATCTCTGACTAGGGACGACATATTTGAAACAACGAATTTGTGCATCTTGGTATGCGCTTATGTCTTACAAAGCAGTCTAGCTTCAAATCTAGCTCCAACTATCATGTAACGAGCCAGCGAGCAGCCACCACCAGATTTCCTTTTATTGACTCGACACTTCACACACCATTCATTTAATATTAGACAAATTAAAGCAATTAAAAAAAACTTTTCTGATGTTTGACTCCATGGAAAAGAACGAAAAGCTAAAAAAACAAGACACGACTTCAGCTGAAATCAATTTGAATACCTGCCACCATCTTTAGTCTCAGCAATTACATCTTAAAACAGGCCAAAAGATCTCTATTGTCTGAATAATGTCAGTGACTGCAATTGGCATTCAAAAGACACGAGTTCACAGGATAAAGATAAAGATGGTTTAATTCAGTGTTCCAGAAAAATAAAAGTGCTCGTCTGGTCGGGAGGAGGAAGACACTAACAGTTATATTGCAGGAAATTCTATGACCATGCAGATCAGTCTGTGGTTCTTGCCCTGAATTCTGCCTAGGAAAATGTGCCAATGATCTGCCATCCTCCCGTGTCAGGCTTGTGCCCTAGGCCCCCGCCTGTCCCCACTGCAAGCTGCACACACCTGGACCACAGGCCAGACGCCCACCCACTGAGCTGCCTGCCATGGACAGTGTCCGCCCTGAGCCTGAGAGGCAAAGAGGGTTTAGCCTGTTTACCCTTGGTGCTTCCTGGATCGAAACTTCAGACTCTCTTTGACTTCATTAATAATGAAGAAGAATGAAGAGGCTATTCTGCTGTGAAGTTCGATGACGCTGATGAATTTTATTTTTGCACTTCAGGATTTCTTGTTCCTCTGCCATTCAGGAAAGCTATTAGATAACAGCGGAAGACGTCAGTGTAAACCTCCTCCCTGTCTCCTGATACTAGATATGAGCAGTTTGAAGTATTCTCCAAGGGATCAGCTGGAGATGGGGAGGGGAGGGGGGCCGGGGGCGGGATGGGAGCCAAGTTTCCACCCATCCACCCATCACCATCACCGTGGTGGCTGAATCAGGACACAGAAGCGAGGAAGAGGCCTGCGGTGGGCCTGGAGGAGGGGGAGGGGTGCTGGGAGCTGTGCTTCAAGCTCCCATTTGGGCTCTGGCTAAGTAGCGCCTCAGGAGGAGAATCTAGGACATGACAAGCCCAAAATCCCACACTGGAAGTAATTGCAGACCCCATAACTGAGCCAGTTCAACTGTCTAGATTTTGGAGTTGAAAGCCTTGTAGTTTGTAGACTAACTGTCCCCTAAAATCAGTGTGGGAAATAGCAGCTTGGGAAGCCAATGAAACTCAGGTGACAGAGGGTCTGACATTTGAAAAATGCTTTGATAAGATTGGTTGAAATATCTCAGAGATCAAAATAGGTTATTTTTAACACCCAGTGCCTCGTCAGCAAACGCAGGGCACTCACCTTAGTCTGGGGAGTTTTAGCATTTGCTTTCTGAAGAAGGTCAGCATGTCCTGAGGGTGTGTGAGTGACGTCTATTTCAGTGCTTTTATTTCAGGTTTTGTTACAGTGGCCCACATTTAGTGTGGCCAGAACCGCAAATGTTTCTTAGTGACATCTGGCTTAGCCATTGTATAAAGGTATGCAACCACAGAAATCAGTCTTCCGATATAACTTTTATTTTCCCACTCAGGACCATTGAAGGTACTTCTCTGCCATCAGAGCCTGCTTACAGAATCTGGACACCAGAGAACTATGCTTCGTCTCAGGCCATACTCAGCCATCCAGGCCCCTGCAGACAGCACACTGTGTTAAGCATCTCTCAGTGGAAGGCCTATTGGCATTGTTTGTGGCGGGGAGGGGCGAGTGGGCAATTCGTTATATAGGGTTGTCGTTTGCAATGAAGAATAATTAGCATGTCCACCCCACCCCGACCCCATAAATATTTCCAAAAGCCCCCTTGGGAAGGAAAAATGCAGTTAAGAAACTATATTAAACAGAAGGTGGTGAGTAATAAAAACTTAAGCCTCTTACGTAGCTGACTATGAAGAGTTGAAGAATTAGATACCACATGGCCAGTCTGCATGAGGTATCTTCTAAGGAAGCATTACCATGCACCCCATGGTTTCCCACAAATTCCCTTATTTGTGGTTTCAAAGAAAGAAAAGACTCAAGCAGAGAGAATACCCAGACCACCAACTGGTGAAGATCCTTCCTTCCCTGTGCTTTCCCAGTCCCTGGCTCCACAAGGATCTCATGAGACCTGCTGTGCTCTCTGCTCTTGGATTCCATGGGATTGTCCCTAGTCTTTAAATAAATCTTCTTACTCCGTTTTCTGGCTTAAGCTTGTTTAAGTTGTTTCAGTTATTTTTCAATCAGAAAAAATTGACTCAGAACTTAGACTCAAAAGGATAATTAACAGCATGTGATGCTCATAAAACATGCCATAAACACAGCAAGGTCACTGAGGAAATGTCCTACATATGGTGACCAGGTTTACCTGGAAGTCTCAGTTTATGCCCATTGCTCCCTGTCACATCCCACATCTTGGTTTGACAAAAAATGTTATGGTTGCGCTAGCCAGAGGATCTCAAGTTCAATGACATCTTCTTGAAGAAAGTTGCCTTTAACAAAAGGGAAGATTTCAGCAAAAGACAAGAGGAATGCTTTGCTCAAAAGGGTCTCTTTTAGCTCAGTAGAGCATCCGAGCATGGTTCAAAATTAAATATAGCCCCCCCCACAAGAATCAAGGTTTTGATTGATAAAAAAGGGAAAGAGCAATATTACCCTCTCATGTTTTTCTTCACTGGCAAACTCATACATTGAAATCTATCATAGTGACCTATGAAAGTAATGAATTCTGGTTTGACAGAATGGCATATATTTTAGATTTTATAATCTATTAAGAGAAATGGTTAATCACAGTGCTTGGATGTCCCCATCTAATTGAATTCCCTTCCTGTTGCAAGAGAGGCAGAGCAGCAAGGGGAATCCCCCCTTTCTGAGAGCAGCGATGATCTCCAAGGTTGAGGGACGTAGGAAGAGAAGGTCTATGTGATAGTCGAGGACCACACTGTGGCCGCGTTTGTCGAAAGTGGCTGGGACCTGCCAATCAGGTTGTTTCCCACTTGAGACTCTTGTTGCACTATCACATAGAGTCCAAAGTCAGAAGTGGCTTTTTTTTCATTTTAATGTTATTTCATTAATTTTCAATGCATGGATTGTATTTGGAACACTTAATATTTGATCCTTTTTCTTGTACACTTCATTTTATCAGCAACACTATGTCTAGTGAGTCCTTTCCTTGTACTTATCTTTGGGGCCACGTTGCTCTGCGCAAGAAGCCTCTCACTTCCTGTTTGGCTCCACTGCCTTTAACAAAAAGGATTTTTCTACTTTCTCCTTTTTTTGTGTTATTTTTCTGTTTTACGTTTGTATGTCTAGGAAGAGGGAGAGGAAAATAAAAAGATTGGACTGCTTTCTTCCATATTAATCTCAGGAAAAAAGGCAGTATATAAATAAATTAATTGAATAGTAGGAATAATGTAAACATTACCTTGGATGTTAGGTCTGGAGAGGAGAGGGGACACATGGAGCCTCACGTGTACCAAAACGCTCTTCATTTTGAGCATCTGGATGCAGATGGGTGGAGGCTGAAAAAGGCATCCACGGAGAGAGAAAAGGGGAGAGCTTTGGGTTTTATAGAGGATTTCTCCCAAGGAAGTGAGCAACTGGGCCAGAACAGTCACTGTAATAAATTCTTCCCAAACAACTGGGAGGGATAAAGAAAGTAAGTTCCCTTCTTGCATTCCATTCCTTTATCTCCCTAGGGGTCTGGCAAAGGCTACATGCCTGATACACTCCTAGGAAGGGGGAGAGTGATGGGTTTTATGGGAGGTTTGAATGGAAGTTTGGGGAGGGGGAATTCTTTAAGCCTAACAGATGTAAACTGCTCACTGTGAGTTCGAATACCTCTCAAGGAGTTTCCACTCACTTTTTTTTTTCTGTTGAGCTTTTGCATCTTCACTACTAGTAAGACTGCCATTTGTGATTGTGGTGGATGCTGTCTGTCCCTCGTGAATTTCAATCCTTTGAATTCAAGTGAATTCAAGAGCTTCACTCCCCGGCCCACCCCATATCGAGCACCTTCTCTGCTCTCTTTCTCCATCTCAGTCTTTCCCCTCCCATGCAGCTGCTTTGACCCTCTTGGATTTACTCTATCTACAGACCCAATGTACACTAACTTCATTCCTTTTGATAGTGATTAGTTTCCTATTGCAATGTAACAAAGTAACCACACACTTAGTGGCTTAAAACATTTATTCTATCCCAGTTTAGGAGGTCACGGGTCCAATATGGGTTTCTCTGAGCTAAAATCAACATGTGGGCAGGGTTGTGCTCTTTCCAGAGACTCCAGGGGAGAATCTGTTTTGGAGCCTTTTCCAGCTTCTAGAGCTACATTCCTTCCATTCCTTGGCTTACTGCCACTTCCTCCATCGTCAAGGCCAGTGCTGCAGCGGCTTCTCTCTGACTCTGCTTCTATCACATGCTCTTCTTTTCTGCAGTCAAATCATCATCTGCTTCTCTCTTATAAGGATGCTTGTGATTGCATTTCGGGCCCACTCTGATAATCCTCTCATTGTAGAATCCTTAATTTAATCACAGCTTTGAAGACCCTATTTCCATATAAGGTAACATTCAGAAATTTCAGGGATTAGGACCTAGATATCTTTGGAGGCCATTGTCAGCCTGCCACAAATAGTTCATGCAAATCGGTGTTGACCACATTTGACATGAACTAGTTTGAATTCATAGTCTCCCAATAAAGGGAGAACTCCAGAGCCTGAGGTTTTAGCCCCCAGGGCTCTGCCCTCCATTTCCCTTTACACATTGAGTATACACACGTGGGCCAGGGTCAGGGCGTAGCAAATAGGGCACGTGGGGCACAAAATTTAAGGAGACCTCACTTTCAGGGCTGTAAACACAAAGTTGGCACTTACACAGCCTTGAGAACAGCTCCTTAAATGTTGCACCCTACGTGCCTTGCTCGCTTCACCCTCATTCTGGCCCTGCTGCAAATCGTAGCGAACCACACATCGCTGGCTGTGCATACCCAGTGCTTTCCTGCCTGTGCTCAGGCTGTTGCTTCAACCTGGAAATCTTCTTATTTGCACTCTCTAGGCTTCAATGCCCAGGTATCCGTTCCTCCACAAGGCCTTACAAAATTGAAATGGAACTACTTCTTTGCTCGTTCTGGTTGGGGTCTTTGTGGGATCTCCAAATATACAGATGCTGAACAAGTCAAGAGCAGACAAATCAATCACGGTTGGAGGTTTCCCTATGTAAGACTTACAATCTGGAGGACTGGAGGGAATCTCTGTGGTCAGCTCACTTCAAAGAAGAAACCCAGTGAGGCTGAGGTGGGCCGTTATTCTTCACCAGTTTGCCACTCAGGTAAGTTGTCCTGTATTTTCAGGAAAACTGAGTGAATAAAGGGGTGCAGAGACCAAGGATAAGAAGTATCATTCCACTGAACTTTCTTCCTCTTGGGAAGAAAGTGGGGAGTGGGGAAGAAACAATTTTTATTTCCTACACCATAATATTATCCTTCTTCCCCCTTAACTTATTGGACTTAACCATAGCCTATGACCAACCAGAGATGTGGCGCTCTCTCAGGAGAGGTGATCAGTTGTGCATCCAGGCAATCCTACCCGCACCTTTACAGGGCTGGCCCCCACTACCAACACTTTTCCTGCAGGTGTTCTCCTTGGGCCACTTGTGGGCAGTACAGAGTTTACGTATAGAAGGATCTTTTAGATAGGTCAGCACATTAATTAAATCGAATCCAAGGCCACTTTATACCAACGCTGGAATTCACCTGCTCTCCTCTTCCCAACTCAGCCACTTTGTTTATCACAGCCTCAGAGGACCTGCCAAGAGTGCAAGTGGAAACAATGATATAAAATGCATAAAACAACCCTAACACTGAAGTGCTAGCCATGTGGACATCCTATGAATTTGAATATAAATCCCATCAGATTGTCAAATTCTTGAGGAAAAGTTAAAATCCAAAAATTACTTGCAATGTCTAACTCAACGAAGTTTCAAAATCTAAACTCCAATCTCCTTTTTATGAATTGAAAGTCCAAAGTGCAAAATGTTTAAGTTAAACTGAAGTCCAAAAACCATCCTCACAGATGTCTTACTCTGCTCAGTTTCAGCCAGAGCCCCAGTGGTTTCGGAGTGATGCAGAAAAGACAGAGAAAGACCTTGATGTTAGTCTTGTTAGGATGCTGGTCAGTCATGCTAGCTGTTTGGAATCCATGACCCATATGCGTAAATCCACTGGGGTGAATTTAATCTTTTTGGCACTATGCATTGCCTGGTGTTAGAGATAAAACCCGTCCTCGTATACCCTCTTCTCTCTGAAGATGGCTTTTGAGATATTGCTGCCTTCTCTGAGAACTTTCAATGGAGGCAGCTGTGGGGCAGAGGCATAGCTACTTCTCTGCCCACCAAAGGTTTGCCGAAAAAGAACTGACAAAAGGCTGATTAATAGGGGAAAAAAAAGCCTATATAATTTTTTTTTATATAAAATTACAGGAGTGTGATCACCCAACAACCCAGTGAGGTCCACATGCTTATACACCATTCTTCATAGGGAAAGAGGGGATGGGGGTTTTAAGAATAAATGATTTCAGGGGGAATGAATAAGCCCAAAGAACAATGGCCTGGGATAAAGTTCCTCTGAGCTCTGGAGGAGGCGGTGGGAAGGTGAGGGGTGGAACTTCACTGTGAACAAAGGTTACCTTATGCAGGTGAATCCTCCCAGGTAATCTCTCAGCATATCTGTCTTCAGAAGAGTAGATGAAAAGTCTGTCTGGGCACAGTGACAACTCCCCGTCTTTTCTCTTCTCCGGTGGTTTATTTTTCCTGGTTATTTGATGAAATTCCTAGGGAGGGGGTCTTAAGACAATTGCATTTTTTTTTTTTTTTTTTTGAGAGGAGGGAAGCATCCTTAGACACATAAGGAAATTCCAGAGAGAGTTCCTCCTGGAGCTTTGGGAAAGGAAGAGGATCAGAGAGACAGGGGTGGGGAAAGGCAGAGAGACCTTGGTTCTGAGGCTTATTTCTGAGGCCTTTCAATTTTCTTCAATTCAAAGCACTCAGCGTGCCAAAGTGCCATATTTTAAGGTATTGTTTTTGTGCCCCAACAAAGCTCTAGCCACCACTTCTTCTCTATCTGGCAAAATCAAAATCTCTCCATTTTCATTTCCTCTTCGAGTCCTGTGTTCCTGTTCTCTCTCTGATCCGTTTTCCCTCACCCAGAGCTTAGTGAGGACGGAAATCTGTCTCGTTTCCTTGCCTTTACTGTCTTTTGTAGCGTGGGAATTTTCTATTCTTTGCTAAATATCCTTTTTCCATGGCCTCTTGCTATGAAATTGCTTAGGTCCAAAAACCTGGTTCCTGTCTATGGCTGTACCACCCTGAACACGCCCCAATCTCATCTGAAAACCTGTCTCCTAAGGAGATTCTTCCTTCTCCTCATGCCTGTATTTGAAGAATCTTATTCAACAGATTCCCGAACCAAAGCTGCTGTTGATAATTCTGAAGCTTGTGTCCTTGGGACTTAGGGACCGGCAATGCTCCTGCCAGGTGCACCTCCAGGCACTGTCTCTGCTTTTGGAGATTCCAGATCCTGAGTAGCGTTTTCTCTGCAACCTCCTTTGCTGTAGTCCTGGCGTATGTCTCTAGCGTTTCATCCTCCCCCTCTGTTGCCGATTCCCTTCAAGATGCAACTGCTCTCTAACAGCTTACTCTGTTTCTAGGCTGGTCCCCTTTTGTGTCAGTACCACTTGCTGCATTAAGTGCCTGCCTTCCTTTCACACTTCTTTTGCTTTCTGGCCCAGGCATTTGTTCTCAATCATACTCTTCTGAATTTTGCATTGTGGGATAATCCATTAAAAAAATCAAATCAATAAGTTCTGGGTCTGTCAAAAACATCCTTCGTGTTTAAATGAATCTTGTCCATCCTTTTCTGCTTGTGTTGGGTGATCCCTCTTGGGAGATATTCTCTCATTGGACCAGAATTTATCTCAGGTCTGGTCTCAGTCTACGCTTGTCCTTCGTGGCTCTTCTTACATCTTTTCTATGCTTTCTTTTGGAATCTTAATTCTACAAATTTATGGAGCATACTTTCTTGAGGCACAGGTGATGTACCAGTGGTTAAAAACTTTTAATCTATCGTGTTGTGCTTCGGATATTTTACATGGCTCTTTCTAGCCTTCCCTTTCAAATCTGTCCAGATCTGTTAGGCAGATAGGAAGGGATTCCGGGTCTATGAGGGACAAAAGTGAGTGTCTTGCCTTGTTGCAATTGCCCCACATGGGAAGAATGACAAGGATACGCCTCAGGCCCCCAACTTGGTCCTGCTCCCCCTTAATCTGCCCTGAGTGACCGTCATACCTGGGGAGGAGCGAATACCCTGTGAATCTGCCAATCATAACTTAGCACACCAACTGCAAAAGAATGCAGAGGACTCTGTAGCCCACTGGCCAAGCAGCTCCACAGATGCCACAGAATCTGGAAATTGACCTAGAGCATCACACATACATAGTAAGACTCAGGTCATGCACCTCCCAACTGTCCAATCAAAGTAGTTCCATGGTAATGTCTGAGCCATTGGGAGGTCCCAAACTGGGCACTATAAAACAAGACTGAGACCATAACCAACCCCTTTTTGGCCCCTTCCTTTTGTTCTCCCTTTGCTGCAACAATGTGTCCAGTCGTCATCTGTGGTGTATGTATCACGCTCTGTAAACCTATATCTCACTCTTGCTCTATCCTATCTTTCTCTCCTCAATAAACCTAATTTTCATGCTTGCCTTCCTTTGATGTGTCTGATCATTCTTTGGCCATGGGCACTTCAAGAACCAATGTTTCAGACTGAAAACTGATAGATCCACTGGATAGAATTTTCTAGATCTTTAAGGAGTTATTTTACCATGAACTTTTCCATTTGTGCTTTTGGGGACCCTTAAAATATTTCCAGGCAAACGACTTCAAATCTCCAACAAAGATAGACAAATGGCCAACAAGCATGTGAAGAGTTGTTAAGCTTCCGTTAGTCATTAGAAAAAAATGCCAAATCAAAACAATGAGATACCATTTCATACCCAGTGGGATAGCTATAATAATAATTAAAAAATTAAATATAAAACCCCCCAAATCACAAGTGTCAGTGAGGATATGAAAAAATTAGAACCTTTGCACATTCTTGGTGGGAATGTGAAATTGTTCAGCTATTAGGGAAAACAATTTGGCAGTTCCTCAAAAAGTTAAACAAGAATCACCATATAATTCAGTAATTCCACTTATACTGAAAAGAATTGAAGACAGATATTCAAACACAAACTTGTATAGGAAGGTTCATTGCAACACTATTCACAATAGTCAAAAGATGAAAACGACCCAATGGCTACCAACAGATGAGGGCATAAGCAATATGCTGCATATCCATGCAATGGGATAGTCTTCAGCCACAAAAAGAAATGAAGTACTAATACAGGATACAACATAGATGAATCTCAAAAAAAAAATTATACTAAGTGAAAGAAACCAGACACAAAGGTAACACATTCTATAGTTCCTTTTACATGAAATATCTAGAATAGACAAATCCATAGAAACAGAAAACAGATCCAAGAGGAGGGGCTTGGGAGGTGGGATGGGAAGCAACTGCCTAACCAGCACCTACTAGAAAGTCTCCCTCCCTCCACACACACATACAAACATATACACATGCATATACATACATGCATAAATAAAAACAAAAAATATTTGACAATACCAAGTACTGGAAGAGATGTAGAGCAACCATAACATTTATACAGTGCTGTTGGGAATGCAAAACGATACAGCCATTTTGGAAAGCAGTTTGGCAATTTCTTATAAAGTTGAACATTCACTTATATATATAAGACTCAGATATTCTATTCCTAGACATTTACTCAAAAGAAATGAAAACTTATATTCACACGAAAACCTGTATGTGAACGTTTAGAGTAGTTTTGTTTGTATTCTTTCTACTCCCTAAATGGAAACAACCCAAATGTGCCTCAACCAGCAGGTGGCTAAAAAAATTGGCTACACTCAGCAGTAAGAAAGGAACTATTGATCCAAGCAACAACAGAAGAATGTTGGAAGCACTATGTCAGGTGAAAGGACCCAGCCCCAAAAGGCTACACACTGTACAATCCCGCTTATACAGAATTCTGGAAAATTATTATGTAAATAATTATAAATAGAAGTATAATTATAAATATGTATTCTGGAAGAGGCAAGACTAGTCTATAGGGACAGAAAATAGATCAGTGGTTTCCAGGGGCTGGAGGTAGGGGTACAGGTCAACTACAACAGGGCGAGCAGAATTCTGGGGCTGAGGGAACTGTTCTATGTCTTGACTGTGGTGATGGTTACACAACTTGAGTTTTTGCCAAAACTTCTAGGATTGTACATTGAAAAATAATAAATTTTATTGTATGTAAATAATACTTTAAGTTAAAAACTGGGAAAAATACATGAATATATCCCCATATTTTAGCACAGCACCTAGCATATCGTCTGGCACTCAATAAATGTCGAATGAACACTCCCTTCATTTTTATTTTTAAAAGTCTTAAATGACACAAACACCTAAAACAAAAGTTAAACTTTAATTAGTTTGTAGGTTATTGAACCTTCCCTAGCAGCCCTATTGATAATGAGAAATTCCCTAGGATATTCGAAAAGCTAGAGTTGGGAATGATAATTTAAAAGTTTCCACAACCTTTGGATATCCTTTATTTGAAGCAGGAATTTAATTTGTTCTTGATTTAAGCTGGGCCAGAAGGAGCCCAGCTCTTTTCAATTTGTATGGGAAGGACAGGAGGAAGGAGCTTCAAGTCTGAGATTGTGGCTGTCGGAACACTTAGAGTGCTGATTTGAGGGAAAATGAAAAAGTAAGTGTGATGAGTTTTTTCTAAAACTAAATCCATTGAACGTAAAGGACTGCCCTTTATTTTGACATTATGTGCTTTCTTTTTTATGATATTCAAATGGATTTTGTTTATGAAATAATGATGATAGTGGATGATTGTTTTACCTTTTGTTTTTACATTTCCTTAAAAAAAGAATCTGCAATCCCATTTCAGTCATTCTCTGTCCCTCTCTCTCTTTGTCTCTCTTTGTCTTTGTCTCTTTGCCTGTCTTTCATTTGTCTTTTACCCGTCAAGGAAACGCAGGCATGTATGTGGTAAACACTGGTTAAGAACAGAGTGAGGGTGTTGTGCTGGGGTGGGGGATGCTGGGCAGGTGTGGCTCCCCTCCCTGTGGCCATGGTTTCCCTTCTTCCCTGTCCCTGATCTCTGCTTAGGCTTTTGCTCCTAGCTGACTAGGGGCAAATGCAGCAGTCTAGCATGTTTTGGAAATGTTTTGGAAATTCACAAGGTATTTCCTAAGTTTCAAGGACTTGCTCAGAAGTGTTGGATTTAAATGATCAAAATCTAGGCTTTGAGGGTCACAAGCTTCTCACATGAAGGATGGAATTGACACCTCTTTGGCTACTTTGCTGTTTCACCCTGTCTCCCTGAAGAACAAACAAAACAGCCCAGTTCCATCTAGGCCATGTTTGGATCATGTCTTTCATCTGTGGCTCGAACAAGGACTTCAGTGTGGTCACAAACCTCCAAGAGGCTGCTTTGCTTGGTTTGTAGACTTTACCTGCCATGGAGAGGTCCTTCCATAAGCCTGTAAGAGCACATGGCCACCTCCACCTTTGTATGATGCCTTTGGAAGGTATTATCTGAGCAGAGTATCATTCCATTTTTACTCTGCTGAGGGTCATGTTTGTTTTTGCAACCTGATTGAGATTTTCCAGGCTGCCCTGCTATGCTACAGGCTAATGGAACCCAGAGTTGAAATCAGAGTTGGTAAGTAATATTCATTGCCTGTCATTTGGCTAACACGTTAGAATTAATCTAAATTTATCCTGATAATATCTTATAATGGTTAAACTCATTAATTGTTTATATAATGATTTGCATATGTTGTTTTATTAATAATTCCTTATAAGAAGCCTTATAAGGTTGTTCTTTGCCCAGGAGGCCATAATTTCCCATCCTCCCACACCCAGTTCCCACCTCCACCCCCATCTCCCAATCCCTAAGTGATAGGGTATGTATGCAAAGGCTAGCCCCTTGCCTCAAGGTGGGATTAATTTTGTGGTGCAAAGCCTTTCTGTAGGATCAGACTGAATTTAGTCTTTGGCTGAGACTACATCTGGCTTAGTTTTTGCTCTGACTCCTGAGAGCATTCTCCAGTCAATTATTTAAACAAAAATTCCTGCCTCAGGCTCTGCTTCTAGGAAACGTGATCAAGACTGGTATGACTCCAAAGTCACCACAAATGGTATGGATATAAAAGAGTCCAGTTACCTTCAAGATAACTTGTCAAGAGTACTGTCATGAGGGCTATTTCATATTATGTGGTGACAAGCCAACTCAGCCTAATCTCCTTAGGGAGAAAGGTGGGCACTGCATTTCACATTATTTTCCTAAAAGGTGTGAAGAAACATTGTTGAGTATCAATAAAGCACAGGATGCATCATAATGTTGGATATTCTAGAAATCAAAGGTAAAACTGGTATTGAGGGGTGTATTAATTTCTTATGGCTACTATAATAAATTACCACAAACTTGGTGGTGTAAAACTACAGACATTTATTCTCTCACAGTTTTGTAACTAGATTGCTGAAATGAGTGACTATCACTGGGTCAAAATCAAGGACAGGCCTTCGCTTCTCCCGAGGCTCTAGGGGAGAAACCATTTCCTCTTCCAGCTTCTGGTGGCTGCTAGCATTTCTTGGCTTGAGCAGCCTTACTCTGATCTCTACTTCTTCTGTTGGTGTAATATCTCTCTCTGCCTCCCTCTTATCAGAATATATGCAATCACATGTAGGGCCCACCCGGGTAATCCAGGATAATCTCCCCATCTCAAAATTTTTAACTTAATCTCATATAGAAAGATCTTGTTTCCATATAAAGTCACATTCACAGGTTCTAAGGAGTAGGACAGGGTTATCTTTTTGGGGACCATTCATCAGCCTACCACAAAGAGACAATTACAGTTCTATTCTGCATTCCTGCGCTCCTTCGCAATAAACCTCCATCACGAAAGGTGATCCAAATGCCTCTTATTTACATGTTTTATACTTGCATAATGTAGCCTGTGGAGCATATAGATAAATGAAATCACAGCCCTTTCTCTCAACGATCTTGCCTTCTATTGCTGGATAAATACGTATGCCATGCTCAACCACAAACAATTCAGACTTGAGCCAAGTCTTACTAGGACTTAAAGTTTGGTTGAATTTGGCCAGGCAGAGGGGAAGAGAGTTCAACTGATTTTCCCATTTGATTTTTACAATTGTCATTTAGGGTTATATCTTTCAAACATTTTTGGCCAACTCATAGTAAAAATACATTTTACATCATGACCTAGTATATGAAATATTTATATGAAATAAAAGTTTTATAAGACAATATTATTTATCCTTAATATGTATAATGAGTTTTGATTTTTAAAATTCTATTATATTATATTCTGTCATTAAAAAATTCTGGTTGAGGCCCACTAGATGACTAAATTGAATCATAGTTATTAGAGTAGATTGAGACACAGACATTTGAAAAAATGCCACTTCAAGTCAAATACTCTCTACTGTGGTTTCTGACCATACTTGTTATTAGTTATCTACTACTGCACTAACAAATTATCCCAAAACTAAGTGTTTTAAAAACCACACTCAATACAATCTGAGGGGTTCTGTGGGTCAAGAATTCTGGAATTACTTATCTGAGTTCATCTGTCTCGAGATTTCTCACGAGGCTTAAATCAGGGTATTGGCCAGAGCTGTGGTCTCATCTGAAGGCTCAACCGGAGCAGGAGGATTCACTTCCAAGCTCTCTCATATGCTTGTTGGCAGGATTCAGCTTCCAGTGGACTTTGAGGGCCTTAATTCTTTGCTTGCTATTAGCTGGAGGCCTCCGTCAATTCATTTCCCTGTGAACTTCTCCACAGAGCAACTAACAACATGACTACTGGCTTCCTCAGAGTGAATAAGAGAGATGCAAGAAAGAGTGAACAAGATGCAAAGATTTTTCTGTAATGTAGTCTCACAGGTGACGTCCCATCATTCTTGCTGTATTCTATTTGTTGGAAGAGAGTCACTAGGTCCCGCTGGCTCCTAGGGGTAGAGGATTGTGCAGTGATATGAGTACTAGGATGTGGGGGTTACTGGGGACCATCTTAGAGGCTGCCTACCACACTAGTAAACCTGACACCAGCAAGAGAAGAGTTAGTGGCACCAGGGAGAATTGAGTGTAACCTGCAATCTAACTTGTACCCTTTGGTGCACCATCCTGACTTGTGGCAGTGTATCCAGAGCGTGGCTGTTGTCTACAGTTAAAACCCTCAGGAACAAAATGCTGAGGACCACTGCCATATGGTAAACAAGGAAGCAAGGATGTTAGTTTAATTTGACATTTGGGGAAAATGAGGAGTGGTGATTGATTTGCTCATGCTCCTATGGTGAGTTAGTGATAATGCTGTAGTACAGTTACAATCCAGTTCTCTTGACTAGAGAGGTTAGTAACTTGGCCAAACTTTCCCAGTTCTCTTGAGTTGATAAGCTATTAACTTGGCCATGGTTACACAGCTAGGTGTTAAGACAATATTACACCATGTTTCATACCAAGCTAGAAGTTTAAATAAGAACAACCAATTATTCATTTTGAGTTAAATTTGCCAATTGGGGATTTTTTGCTTTTTCTGAGGTAAAGAGGAGGCTATACCTTTTATGAAGAAAGTAAAACATGCTAGTTTTTAAAGATTTCATCTCAAGTGGGGGGCACTGGTAAACCTAATAACAGTTCATTCTCTACTATTAACAAGAAACTCTAATAGCCTTTAGAATTTTGATAATGGTGTAAATTAAACTATCGAGATGTATTAAGAGCATGATGCTATGTTACACAAAATTTAAGGTCTTGATACCTTTCATTTATTTGTTTTAGTGATTTAAAGATTGGCACTTGGGAAAGTGATTTAGAGTTGTTGGATTTCCCCTTTACCCTCAGGCTCCATTTTAGTCATATGTTGTGTTTTAGGAATGCTCAGATGTGTAGCTGGTGACTCACTGATATATCTATTTTATAAATAGCATTTCTCAGTGCGTTGAATTCAGTCTAAATATTAGGAGGGAGAAGGTAGCTTCCACCAGCAAAAGGTGGTGAGAGACCTAATAGAAGGCAGAAGAGGATGAATCCAAGAAGTCAAGGCCCTTTTTTGTTTGTTTCTTTTTAAAATTTAAACCCAAAGCCTTGGAAGAATCAAGGCCCTTTTTGAAGCATCACTCCATGAGGGAAATAATAATGCTGTTCTACCTTACTCTGCTTATGTTGCCATGGTGATCTCTGCACTCACTGTAGCCTTAGACAATTGTGCTGAGATTCACGGAGGATCCTCTCATCTTGAAAACCCTCTAGAGAGAGTCCAGACAGCAGTGCTCACCAGTGATGCAGGCTGCATTCCAAATGATGGCATAAAGTCTTTGAATGACAAGCGTAGCTGTCACAGAGTGACCAAAAAGAAAAAAAAAAGGGATTTTATAATGAAAAATATTTTTGAACTAAAAATGGGGTGTGAGAGAACTTTCTATTCTCACTATAATCATATCTTCAAGGTACTGAAGAAAATCTGCCCTGAGCTCCCAGTTTGGGTTTGGGTTGAGTGGGAAAGAGTGATGAGGCATGAAACAAATGTATATATTTTTTTTCTGTTTTTTAGAATTTTAACCAAATTGTGAAAAATAGCATCTTTTATCCGAGAGACCCCCCATTTTCTCTGGATGACAAGACATGACAAAATAGAATAAAACTTATGTGTGAGTTCAATAAAGGAGATAGAGAAGGCCAAAGAAGAGTTTTGGATATCCTAAAATTAATGATGCAATGTATTAAAAATAGTTGCTATTTTGGAATAATTAAAAGAAAAATAGCATACCCTTACCTTTTTATTCCTTGTCTTCAATTACTCCTGACCATTTTTAGTGAGGGGTCTCAAATTCAAGAGTCTTCCCTGACAGAGATGTTGGTAGAACATCTATCTACTCATGACCAAGATCTTGAAACTACTTGACTCTTCCCTTCTTTCCTCTCTCCCTCTAGTGTTTCATTGCTTACTTTCTTTGTTCTAGTTAGCTAAGCATTTGATCACTTTCATTAACATGAATTGGAAATGGAGACTCAAGTGTTGTCAGTGGGAATCTCAGCCTATAACTGAGTCTATGAAAATGCACAAAGAGTTGAATCAACAGGCTCCACTGATAGCAGGAAGACTGGTCAGCTGGACGTCACGTAGCCCAGATGGAGGCTGGAGGGGACTTGGCAATCCCCAGGTACCTATAAGCACCCCACTGGCAGGACTGGGTGTCTCTTCACTCTGCCTTTTTTGTGGTTCTGTTACTCTGTTTCTGCTTGTCTTTGTGTCTTCTTGCTTTTTTTCCCCCGCTGCTAATTCTCCCTACATTTTTCCAGGCAAATTCTCAATATGCCACCTAATTATCATCATCTCTCTTTTCACAGAGCATTTTGTGTAAAGCCACATCACAAGTCCAGGATAGTCTGGGGCTTGGTAGATTTTGTGCTAGGGCCGGTCACATGGCTTTAACATTGCTGGTCTGGCTGGAATCAGTGTTCGGGTCTCCTTTCTTCATTGGGGCAGTTTTGCTCAGTGAGACTGAAGGTCCCACGCAATGACTGTCTACCATAATCAGTGTTTTCAATAAAAACACCCACGACTCCAATAATGTCTTGTCCCATATGTTTTCATTGGACACAAGAATGATTGCTCATTCACTTTAGAATATTTTCTTTTTGTGACTCATTAAGTTCGTTTAAATGAAATGTTCAGGTGGGTTAGGCAAGGTTTTGTTTCTTTACTCACAAAGAAACATCATTACAAGAAAGAGAATGTTAATGGGATTTTAGAAAGTGTGAGTGAAACCTCCTCTAGCCTTGCTCTAGATTGCCAGCTGTGCTTAGCTAATCTCTTCCTTGGTACGTGAGTAGACATTGAGAAAGGAACTGACCGGGGCTTATGCATGGGTACTGCCACCATCTGCCCAGCCAATCAGATCAGCTGAGCAATCCATCTGAAATGGCTGAAATTGTAATGACCCCGAAGTGTAGATTAATCTGTTGTGGATGCTTCTCATTCCAGGACAATTCGCTCCCACCATGTGGCTGGGATGCCGCATAACACAAAGGGGCAGGAATGGAAGGTTGGGGATGGCAGAAGTAAGGCATAAGTGACTGGCTTGAATTTTATTCCTACAGTTTTCTATGTATAGCTACTTATATATCTTGTTTTAGGGGTCAGGAAAGATGCATTTGGAAAAAAATGTGATTTTCTTTTGAAAATGACTGATCTGAAGAATGATACTTACAATGTTTGAAAAGTCAGCCATTTTAGGAGGTTTTCTAGAGTTTCCTCCTTGACCCAGTTTTAAGTCCTCTGCTGTGTTTCCTATTTCAGCCTTTAAGATTTAGGTTGCTATTAAATGCTTTCAGTTCTAATTTGCTCCAGAGGCCAAAGCCCCAGCATCTGGTCCACAGCCAGTGACAGAAAGACCTAAATTGCTCAACTTGTCCTTAGTGTAACCGGTATCCCACTTCTCATGAAGGCGACCAGCTTCGAGCCCTGCATTCTAAATGTGAGCTCATCCTTATACAGTGAGAGCATAAATTTCTGTGAACTTATGCTCTACACCTCTATTTATACATTCACGTGTTTTCTGTTTCCCTTTAAGATAACAAAAATTTGCAGCAGAAACCACAAATTGCTTAAATGACCTCATTCAATCTGTTTGTTTTTTCCTATTCTTTAAGATTGCAGTTAAAGAGTCTGTAAAAATGGAAAGACAGGAGGAGATGCAGGTGGAAATTTCAGATTTGCAATAGAAATCACAAAACAATGAAAAAGTATCAGGATGGAGAACTGACTGGGAATAACAAACACTGGCAAAATGCCCAAAGATATCTTATGAATCATTTTATATGGACTTATGTTTTTGAATTTTGGTTTAAAAGTAAGGAAGTATTAGAGCAAATTCATTTTTAAAAAGAATTTTAAAATCTGAAATTATTTTAACTTTTTCGTAGCACTCAAGTGGCTAATGTAAACTGCAATCCCTGCTGTTCCCAGTGTGGTCCGTGGACCAGCAGCCTCAGCCTGACGTGGGAACTTGTCACAAACGCAGAATCTCAGGTTCTACCTCAAAGCTACTGAATCTGAATCTGTCTCTTAACAAGACACCCAGTTTAAAGTTTGAGAAGCACTGGCCTAACTACTTCGTTGTTGTCTTAGCAATCTGATCACCTCATTCCAATTGGATCATTTTTTATCCAGTCCAATTGCTCCTTGCTCATTGATCTGCTGGACCAACCAAACCCGACTTTTCAGCGTGGCCATATGGCTGAACACAGCATCTCCATCCAACCTATGTTTCTACCCTTGCCTCTCATTACTCCCCATACACATGCATTTCTCTCCAACCAGACTGTGCTATTTCATTCAACCCATGAGTGTCTGTGCCAGACCACACCGTCACAGGCGCTTGCCTTTTCTCATGCTCCCCTTTCTGTCTGGCCTTCCCTTCTTTCCTTTCCTCTGGGAAAGCTGATATCCTGTAGAATGTATCAGCACCATATCAAATGGTATATTCTTTGGGAAGCCTTTCCACAAATGCATGGGATTGCCTGTAACATATGAAGTAAGGCATTTTTGTGGTTTTCTTCAAATTATGGCTTATTTTACTCATAGGGTGCTAACCTGAGCTGCTACCCCCTCTCTCGCCCCTGCTCCATATTGTAAGTTCTTTGAAACAATGGCTACATCTTACCTCATAATCGTTCTTCCTGAAGTGGTTCAGTACCCTGTAAGTAGTGGGCAGTCAATAAATTAAACTCCCAGGCAATATAATTTGGCGAATATAAAATAATCTTATACTAGGCTTCACATCTATGGAAGACAATGCTGATTATTATTGTACACATTGGGCTGACTTTTAATAGCTGAAGAACATGCTCTTGCTCAGTTTCCTTTTAGAGCAATTACTTTAGTGGTAAAGGACAAGAATGAAGTCTTTGACCTTAGAACATTATGAGACTAATTTGCCTCGGTATGCATTTAATCTATGGTTTGTCTTCATGAACGTGGGGTGCTAGCTAGGACAACCAACCCAACATGTGCATCTTGGTTCTGCTATTATACTTCCTAGATTCATCCCCTTGAGCAAATCATTTGAGCTAAGTTTCAGTTTTTCATATTTAATAAAATGGGACACAAGAAGCAATTTGCATAGTGTCTGGCACATAGAAAACACTTAATAAATAGTAACTATTTTGATGATTTCAAAGATAATGATGATAATTGTGACTGTATTAACATGACCATCTATTTTGTTATCCTAAAAAAATTTAAACCACCAGATCCCAAGATTGTATCTGAACCTACAGTGTTCAATGCTCATCTTCTATGTTGGCCAGTACTGGATAGATCTGATCTCCTGTGAGATACTTCTCACATGCAATTGGAGGACAGAATTATTCCCAAATTATAAAGCACCATTAACCCCAATAAGAAAAATAAATTACTTTCCTCTCTTACTTTTCATCTCCCACTGAATAGCATCTACAGTTTCCAACAAATTTAAAGTAAGAAAAATACATGTGGAATAAAGTAAATCAAGGGAGTTTATTGCCACCATTTTGAACACTGAAAAATAAGAAAGGTGGAGGAGAAAATACAGATTATAATGTTATCAATATCACTGTTTTCTACTTGTGACGTTGTCATAGTGATGGAGGCAACAGTGAGCAAAACAAAATCTTTTTCCTTCTTGCTTGGCTTGTTCTGTCAACTATCATGTTGGAAAAAGCAGCATGCTTGTTAGCTCAGCAACTTTAACATAGAAATCTTGATTAAGTTAATGGATTTCTACTTTGTTGAACCATCCATCATTGACTAGTTCTTCCTTCTTTGATATTTCAATTTCTAAAATAATTTTCCTTTTATTTTCTGTCCTACAACTTTGTTCATTTTCTTTGGCTTCAGATCTTTGGTAAACCAAGTCATCTTCTCATCTTTAATATTTGTTATTTCGTTATTAAATTGCCCACTATTAAAGTAAATAATTTTATATTTTCTGTGAAATCAATGACTCCACTTCCCTTTGGGCTTTCTTCAACTTGCGTCTTATGTTAAAGAATACAAAATTGAAAAGAGGAATCAGATATTTTTGCAGGCAATTCTCATCAAGGAGGGTCTCAAATTATCACTACCATTGGAGAAACCCAGAAAGTTCTTGGAAAAGTGAAGCCAGTGTGATCTTACTGGGCCTAAGTAGCTAGGATGAGAAAATTCTGTAGGGTTCTGGCAACTTGTTTTTCTCCTGCCTGCTATAGAGTTCTTCCTTTGTTAACAGCATCTTATTTTCCTTTGGGGAGTGTTATCTCTCACTCGGGTCATGTAATCAAGTGAGAGTGACCAGGGGCTAGCACATGGCCCGGCCTGACTGATGGGGTCCCTGGACAGAACTTTCTCTGGATCCCCTGTGAAAGGCATGTTTCCAGTTGAGGTGGCTAAACAGGTAAGCTGCCAGCTGAAGCTGCGATTATCTGTCCTTGCTGTCACTAGGGAGAGCTCACCTGCAGAGGAAGCCACGCAGAGGAAAGGAAAGCAGAGATGGAGTGAGAGCGGCCAAGGCCTTATGACCTGTTGGGCTCAAAATCAAACTTTTAATTTATGTGAGCCATTTGAATTCCTTGCTTAAGCCAGTTTGAGTTGTGTCTCTGTCCCTGGGAGCTGAACTAGTCCTGTCTGATACAGGTAGCTTTGGTTCATCCATAGCTAGCTGTGGCATGGAAGATGAAGGTGAGAGAATTGAATGCTTCTGAACTCCCCATGTCAGTTTTATTGTATAGGAACCCTAGGAGAGGCTGGTTGTACCTTGTTTATGTAGATTTGGAGAAAATTAAGTACAGTGGTAAGACAAAGAGCTTTGGGAACAAAAAATAACCTGTTTTTAAGTTCTATGTCTACAGCTGTGTGACCTTGGGCAATTGCTTAACCTCTCTGACCCTCAGTTTGTGTGTAAATGTAAACATAATTAATAAATAAATATAATCATAAGGATTAAATGTGATGCTGTGATGCTGTGTAAAGGGTTTAGAATGTGAACAAGCAAGGGATCGGGGCTAGGGGGTGACAATCTGGGGGTATATGAGAAGAAACTCAGTGTCCCAATGGGTGGGAAGGAATCTGTGGCCTCCCAAGACAGGAGGAGCCACAGTGGTGACCTCAACATAGAATACAATTTACAACCCTTGTGCTCACACAAAGCATGCTCTGTAGAAATTTGTGACTTCAAACACCTAATCCAACCATGTCACTTTGCTTTTTAAAATCCTTTGACTATTGCCCATTGTCCAAATTTCTGAACATAGGTTATAAACAAAGGCTTTTCAGATCTGACCCAGGGCCACTGGTAGCCCATATGGTGTCTTCGTGCATATTGCATAAAGTATGTGAAGGGAGGGGTTGAATTACAAGAAAGCCCTTTCCTAGGTGGATGCAGAAACTTTTATGATGCACAAACAACACAACCTTATGCATAAGCCCTAACTGACCTCCGCTGCCACTCTGGCCTCTTCTCTCAAGCAGGGACCCCACCTTCCTACTGTCTAGCTGTAGTGGATTTCTTCCACTTCTTCAAAGGCCTGGTAGCTTTCCTTCCTCTGCCCTTGTTTTTCCAATCTTTCATCTCTATCTGGAAGCTTTCTCACTTCCTTGGTACCTGGAGAATGCCTACCTTTGTGCAGGTGTGAGCAATTCCTCTAGGAAGCGTTCCCTGACCACATCTAAGCTAAGCACTCCCTTAGCATCCTGTACTGTTCCCTTTCACAACACTTGTCAAATGTTATTTTTATTATCATTGCTTGTTGAATTATCTGACTTCATTTCTAGGCCATTGGCCTCAGTACTTGTAGGAATAAAAATCACTTAGGGATCAATTAAAAATGTAAAATTTTGGGGATCCAGTCCCAGAGAGTCTGTCTCAGTTGCTCTGGGCCCTAGGAATCAGTCTTTTCATGTAGGTTAAGGGCATGGGCACTGAGTCCAGACTTCCAGGTTTGAGTCATGGCTTTGGTATTTCATAATGGTGTGACCTTAGACAAGGTAATTGTGTTGTCTCAGTTTTCTCATCTGTAAAATGGGGACAATAAAAATAGATCAAATATGAGGTTGGTCTGAGAATGAAATTATAATCCATGCAAAGCACTTAGTTCAGTGGCTGGCAGGGAGCATTACTTTAATACCTGTCAGCTATTATCATTCACAATGACTTTGACACAAAGGGTTGCCAGATCACACCTTGAGAGGCTCTGCACTAGATGGTGAGTGCTTCAAGGTCAGCCAGCGATCAGGTCTGTCTTGCTCACTGGTGTCTGTAGAACCTAGCACGGTGCCTGGTACATAAAAGTCAAACAATTTTCCTCCGATTTCTCCGAGTACTTATTACCTGCATCAGTAATTTGGCACTTCTCTATATATTATTATTAGCATATATTACATTATCACTCACTGCTTTATGGTCTATATCTTATGCATTATCCAAATCAGAAGCATCCCAAGGGCAGAGAGTGTGTCCAATGCTCTTGGCGTCTCCACCCAACAGGGCTTTCCATTGTGCTTCTTCAAAGAAACAGAGCTGAGCTCATCACTGCCTGGAGTCATCACACGTGTGACCCTTGGAGGACACAAACTTAGCAGAACCCAGCATCATTCCCCACATATTGTAGAGCATTGAATTCTCAACCTTCTTCCAGCATAGCATGAGGCAGAAATATAATATGTTATCCTTAGTAACATGGCCTTACTTCAGTGCTTCTCAGCGGTAGGTGGTAGTGGTCTGCTGATAGATGTTTTAAAAGCAGCTCTTTGGAGAGGGGTGAGGAAGCCCTGGTTTATAGTGATTGCTAATTCCCATGGTGTAAATATTCCACCACCTCTGATTTCAAGCTACCAGTGGGATATCACTGAACATAAAGTTGGAAAAAGACATGTACAACCTGTTCTTGTGAGCTTGTAGGAGCCAGCTCCAGCAGGTGATCAGTGAGGAGTAAATGGGGATTGCCCTCTCTGGGGCAGTGTGTGTAGTGTGCAATTTAAAAGCTCCCCAGACAATTCTGAGAAGTTCCTTTGAGGGATGCTCTCTCCTCCTCACCTACCTCTGATAATCACCATTGTAAATACTTAACGAATGCAGCCAGCTGATGGGGTTTGGGGAACAGGTATAAGAGACATAGGTGCTAAATTTTTCAAAGTTTTATTCAGATACTTTGGGTGGGGAGATGGCAGTGTAAGCCAGGGTATCAAGAGCAGCTTGGGTGGTAAAGCATAGGTTTATTAGCTCCTGAGATGCTAATTGCAACCACGACACCAAGGGCTTCCACTGTCATTGGTGGACCTGAAAATCTCTTTCTCATCTGGGTTTTAAATAATTGGAGAGTTCTATTGTTAGATGGTTTTTATATTTTATCAGTGTTTATTGACGAGAGCATGTATTGATCTATCCAAATTTATTTTCAGCTATCTTCCAACATACATATGTTTGAGTTCATTTAATACTCAGAACAGGCTTATGGGGAAGGTACTATTACTGTCTCTTTTATAGACAAGGAAATGGCAGCATAGGGAGGAAGGGCAAATTGCTCAGGAGTACACAGATGGTTGATGGGAGAGCTGGGATTTGAACCTAGACCTGTGTGACCAGATGCAGAGCTCTGAAGTGCTCCACTGGCCTGGAGAGAGGTGGTGCAAGGTCACCTTGCATTCTCTCATCTACCTTTACCTAATCACATATGAGGGGACTGTGTATATCAGGAACTAAGATGTTTGCTAAGAAGGTATTAGCTATTAATTGCCTCAGATTTCCTCCAGGGAAGATCCTCTTGATCAATCTCATCCTGTGAGATAGTAGCAATCTTTCCCTGAGAACTTCTCTAGTAGCCTAGTTACACCACACTAAGTGTGCTACATAGCCTCTAACATTCACTCTTTTCTTTTTACATAGTAACAGAAGTTCTAGCTGGTTATATGGCTAGGGAAAGCCCTATTGTCCAGACTCCCTTGCAGCTTGGTGTGGCCTGGTGACTACTTCAGGCCCACTGGACATGAGAAGAAATGAAGTGTGCAATTTCTGGATCGTACCTCCACAAGGAAGAGTGTACTCTTGCCTTTTCATTTCCTTCTTTTTGTTGGACACGATGGTGGAAATTGTGAGTTGGAAGACATGCATTGAAGGCTGGACTCCTAACAACTTTCAGGAGCAGAGTTATAATATTAGCTTGGATTTTATGGGAAAGAAATCAACTTTGAGCTGTCTAAAGTACTTTTAAAACTCTGTTATAGCACCTAAGTCTAAGACATTGAGAGATATTTGGGTTTTGGTAATCATAGCATTGACCTCGCCTTCCTTACAACAGTCTTGTTTTCTGCTCACATAGGCTCATTCATGCTCCTGATGTCAGCTGCTCTCCTGTCCCTCCAGGCCAGAAAAAGAGCATCTCTGTCCTCAGTTGTCCTCACTGAGAATGTCTATCTTCCAATTCTCCATATACTCCAATTCCCAGAGCCCCACTCCCTTTGGTCTCTGGCTGGGGCTGAACCCATGTACACTCAGACGAGGAGGAAGCTGAGATTCAGGCACAGTCCAGGTGTGATGCTGAGCAAGACAAGGGAGAGGATAAAACCCAAATGTCAGCTGAAGCAATGAAGCAAATATTTGTTTGCAGGGAGGTGCCAGGGAACAGGAAGGAATGGGAGTCAATGCAAAATAGAGCTAAAAAGGCAGGCAGATACATAAGAACAGAGACAAAGGAGAATTTGGAAGTTAAAATGCAGCATGTACAATTAAGAGAGAAAAAATAGTCACAGAAGAAAAATGCAGGAACCTTAGGGATTTAGGGGAAAATGCTTCAGATGGGAAGCACCTCAGAGCTTACCTCTTGTAGTAGAAACCCATGGCTGACTCGGGCTGACAACTACTTAGAGCCCGGCGTAGGACAGGTCCCAAACTAACTTCCCGGAATTCTCCATGTGAGAGTTCAAAGCCTACCTTGGCCTTTCTCCTCAAATGGACACAGTTGTCATGACAGATCCTATGCCCTGATTCCCTCAGCGTCCCTTCCAGTCTCTTGTTCCTTTCTGCACAGCAGTGGCAGGAGTTAGAGAGGCACCCTTGGGGACTGGTTCTGGATATAGTTGAGGTTCTGTGAGCAGATGCAGCCACTACTTGCTACTGTGCAGGAGGAAGTGACCCATGCAAAGAAGTGTCTGTCTTCAGGAAGCTCAGCTTTCTTTGCAGCAGGGTAGCTGAAGCGTGTTTCCCGGTGACATCTCTAGTAGAGCTTGCACTGTCCGGTTGCTGGTGTCGCTGGTACAGAGCAACAGGTAACACCAGAACATCCACTGAGTGGGATTATTTCCCCTGGCTTCTCACATTGTCTAACCCTGGCTTACTCGTCCTGAAAGAGATTCTGTAAGTCACCTAATACATTCCTTTTTGCTTAAAATAGTAAGAAAGTGGATTATATCATTCACAACTAAGCGTCTTGGCTGACACATGCATATTGTTTTATATGTGTTTGAATCTTTTACATCTATTGCTAAATCTTGCCGTGACAGATATAGTGTAAGAACCTTGTAGAAAAAACTTTTATTTCTTTTTGAGCCATATTTTGTCCCTTTCACAGTGCTGAGTACACAGCACATGTTGAAAAAAAATGCTTGTTTTATTGAAAAAATATGGTCCTTTTGGAGAAGGGGAATATGAGCTAGATTAATGCTTTCCCTGGAAGGTACATACAATGATTTATTGTAGTGCAGGAAGAAAATATTAGCATGTCTAATACTTCATTTTTATCTAAACATTTTATTATCTTTTGCTAATATTTAATATGGATTAATAGTATATATATATTTACAAATAAGTACACGCGAGTGTGCATGATCAAAACATTTGGTTAAGAAATAAAAAAATATGCGATGGTCACTGGGTTGAGTGTTCTGTCACGGTGCTTTCCAACGATCTGTTTTTCTACCCAGTCGGGAATTTCTCATCAGCCGCAGAGACTCAGAGAGCGCCATCTGGCGGCAACTCCTCCCACCTGCAGTGCCATCTGTTGGCTGCCCCAGGCCACAGCCTCGCGGGTGTGTCCCCTTAGGCTGAGAGCACCGCGGGGAGGCGAGACAGGTACGCACATGGCGTGGCAAAGGCTGAAGGAGAGAGTGAAACCCGAGGGCGCGGAGGAAACAAAGGGGTGGAGGGGGAGACAGAGCCACGAAGAGTGAGACAGGTGGGTGCAGAGGGAACGTGAAATCCAGATCTGTACCGAAAGGGCACAGCGCCAACAGATGCAGAAACACATGGCAAAGAAGATGGTGCCTCCTGGGTTCTACACTTCTACGTTCGTCACTTAAAAAAAAAAAAGCCAGCAGGAGGGCTGCCTGAGCACTCCCCTGGGCTTTCTCCCCGGGGCCAGAGTGTCGTCACAGACAATGATACTTTAAGGCTAAACTTCACCTCCCTAAGAAAGAAATTATCTGTAAAAAACCAAAAACTTGCCACCCAACCGCATAAAACGCAGCCTGAAATCCTCCCTCTCCCCGGATGAACGATGCGATTCTGCCGCTCTGGACCTTATTCAGCCTTGACGCGGCCACCCCTCCGGGGGAGCTCTGCTCGCCAAGAACAGCGGAACAGACACAGCATTTTTCTTGGGCTGCTCAAGGTCACTCGCTGTAACGTCAGAAGAGGCTTCTCCTTGGATAATAGGACTGAGCAGCGACAATGACGCTTCCCAGCAGACGCCAGTGTCCTTAATCTGCCCGCCGTGGACAAAGCGACAAAGCGGATATTTTAATAGTTCCAGGATGAGATGTCAGAACGGTCCCGCTTTGATCGGGGTGCACTGGGGAACGGGGCTGAGGGCTCATCCCTGGGAGTGTCCCCTCCATCCGCCTTAAGAGCACAGAGGAGATAAAATAAGTCCGGAGGAACAGGAGAAGGAAAGCAGACAGGTGAAGGGGGTTGGTGAGGAGAGCGGGGAGGGCGCCACACCGCGGCGGTCCCCTGCTCCGCGGACGACCTCGGCGGAATGGCAAGTGGGAGCGGGCTGGAAGGCGGCCCTGCAGGAACAGTCACCTTCAGAACAAAGGGAGAACAAAGATCCCGGTATCCTCACGCCTAGGTGACAGCGCCGTGGGAGTCTGCGGGAGCGCAGAGGCAGCCCGGTGGGCAATTCTGTCTAAAAAAGGAGGCGATGCTGGGGGGATTCCTACTTGGAATGTCAAAGAGAAGACTGGACAGTGAATCGCCCCCTGGGAGTGGCTGCAGGGCTGCGTCAGAGCTGGCGCTTTGTGGCAGCGCCTCCTGCTTGCGCGGGAGGGCAGGTCATCGCTCTGCTGAGTGTGGATGGGCCTCATGACAGGGCTGAGGTGACCTCACCAGTGGGCTTGCTGAGCTTTACTCTGTCATCAGCAATGCAGGGACGGTGTGGCGTGGTGGCCAGGGGCCCGGATCTGGGCGTGGGGCCCCACGGCACATACCATTAGCGTTTTCAATCTTGGGCGCATCCCATACCTTCTCCAACCTCATTTCTTCATCTAAGTGGGTACACTAGTCCTCGTTTAATTATTCATTCGTTCATGATACACTTACTGAGTATCAACCACACGCTCAGCAATGAGCTCCCCAGCCCCAGGCGCTGCAAACGTAGCCATCAACTCACTTTGTCAACCCCATGTGGTAAATGCTATCATTATCTCCATTTCTCCAGTAGAGAAGCAGGGCACAGAATTGTTAGGTACCACACCCAAGGTCACACAGCAGCCAGAAATTGGAGAGGCTAGATCCCAGCCCAGGCAACCTGGAGCCACAGTCCAAGCTCCCACCTTGCGCTCTGCTTCCGGTAATCACAGGCTTGTGTTTTTAAAGCTTGGAAAATGGAGACGTTTGACCACAGAGGTTTCCTCTATCCTTAAGGTTTAATGAGTCCACCACTCCATGTTTTAGGTTTTAGGAAGAATTGCCTGCACCGGGAATTTACATCCAAACACCTGTGTCCAGGTGGTGTTTGTGTGCACGGAACACAGAGGCAGAGACATTTTCTATTCTCTGCAGCTCCATAGTCTCCCGGCCATCGTCCGCCTCCTGTTGGTGGCCACAAGTGAACACACTAATGGTGCGCATTGAGCACGGGGTGAGTTGTGCCTCAGAGAGAGAAAGACACAACACTGGATTTGGGGGCTGCCTTAGAGAGATCTATCATAGAACTTTTTTTTTTTTTTAATTTTCTCAATTTTATCCCATTTACTAAAACTGGTTAAAAGCCTGGCAAAATTATATACTCTGTATGCCTTGAGAGCAATAACCACACACTATTACTTGAGGCAAGTGGCAAAAACAATAAAGCCCTCTTTGCTCTATATATGTGCTTTTCTTTTCTCAGCGCTAAGCATACTTTAAAAAGAAAAATCTTTTTCTTCTATCCCAACCCTGCTGGTCTCCTGGTCTCAATGTGTAGATCCCCAAGTGGCAGGAAGGAGGTCAGAATTTAGGGTGGGTGATGGAGGAGTTTTGCAGACACATAGACACTAGCACTGGACTAAGCCCGGGGAGGCATATCCAAGACAGGATGGCCTATGTGGCTTTTTGTTGTTATAGTTTCATTTTGTGGTATGATTTTTGAAGAAGGGAAAAGGGACTTGTGGTTGAAAAATAAACAAGCAGCCAACAATGCCCCCAACTCATGAAGCAATTGTAGGCTCCAGCATTTTTAAAACATTACGGGGGGAATCATCAGAGCGTCCCAGGGAAAGATGACAGCTCCTTCCACATGCATTTCTGCTACACACATTTCCACAAATTTCTACCAGAAATCCCCACAGAGGGGCTGTATGACTAGGAGGTGAGCACTCTAATCAGGAATGCTGGTAACTTGGAAGGGATTCTTGTCAGGGTGTTAACGAACTTTTATAAAACTGATTTTTCTAAGGCAAAGAGAGGCTGAACAGGTCTGTGGGTCCGGCAGCAGGGACCGGGGGGCCACCCAGTGTCAGACCCAGAGAGGAAAACAGGGAAGAGGAGTTGGAGAGCAAACAGGAAAGACATAACCCGAGCACAGTGAGTCAGACTTCCCGTGGGCAGAGCCCAGAGGACTGGCCGCCAAGTTAAGGCCAGCAGCTGTCCAGACATCATATGCACCCGAAAGTCAAAGAGCTCGGATATGAGGCCAGCAGAGAAATGGTTCAGCCACTCCAGAGGCAAAGGGGCCGGAACAAAGGCCTGATCTCACATTAAAGATAGAAAACCTCAGTGGACCGTGGGATGCCCCCTCCTGGCAAGGCCTGGACCCTCACAGAGAGAAATGACAACAGCCAGACTCTCTCAGGGCCTGCTCAGTGCTGAACCCTGATCTGGGAGTCGGCCTGTGACCTCCCTCTGCTGCTACTAGTCTCTCTCCTCCCCTGGAATCAGAAGTGCCTATTGTGATTAAACCAGCTAGGCTAGGAGGTTGGTGACAGGATGGCAGGGAACAGGCAGCCAGAGAGACTGTCTTCAGTGAAGAAACTCCCCATATTTTTGCCCTTGGAAATTCATAAAAGCAATGAGCAAGACACTTCAATCTGATGGTTTGGGGCGACACTTGGAATCACTTTAAGATGCTGGAAGGTGGGGGTTGAAAGGAGACAGGAAAAAGAACGCCTGTAAGGTCAAAAATGACAGCCAAGTTTTAAGACATAAACGCTTCTGCAGGAGCTAATGATGTCCTGAAATCAAACCGAGGAGTGACCGATGAACTCATATTCTTTTCTAGCACTTTGGATTTGGTAAGGGGAGGGAGGGACTATGTTGATTCTGCCTCAGAAGGGCTGGGGGGTGAGGTGGCAGAGTGGGGCAGGGCAACGGGCTGGGCCAGGGCAGGTGCCTCCTTCAGCCTTGCCCTGAAGAGAACACGCATATTTTGCCTGAAGCGAGCCTGAGCCATTTGGAGGTGAGCACTGCTCTCCCCGCCCTAGCCCCACCCTGCAGTTCTAGAGGAA
>NW_012149897.1:779107-787958 GCF_000956105.1 Propithecus coquereli
GCAACTTCAGGCCACGTGAATTGAAAAGGAGAGACAATTCAGAGACAAACTCTGAATTCCCACAGAAACCTCAGCTCCAGGAGGAGATCCGATCTAGAAATCCCACGGGTCTTGCCGTAGGGTCTTGGGGTTCCAAGGCCCTGTGTTTTGGGTACCCGCTGAGAATGCCTCACTGTGGGGCTGCCATTCCAGGCCGGCCAGAGAGCTCCCTCCAGTGGCTCTTCAGAGAATATTCTATCCATTTCCCATCCACCAAATTTCGAAACAGATAATTCCAAAGACAAATCCTGTGTAAGCTCCTAGATCTCTGCCTAGATTCTTTTGTTGATAATGATAATCACTAACTTTATCTAGTAGGAACATTTATTGCATACAAGATTCTAAATGTATCAATTCTCACAATAACTTCATGAGGTAGGTATAATTGTTTCCTCATTTGTAAAGTGGGGAATAAGTTCCCTGATGTGCCATGATCACACACACAGTGAGTCACGCAGCAGGATCTGATAGACCAGCCATAGTCTAGGCCCATGTCCCTGGCACGGGCCTTTCCTCCTCCTATGCCATGCACAGAGCCCCCATCTGCCCCAACCGCTGCCTCAGTAGCTCAGCCTGAAGAGGGCACTCAACCCATTCTGCAACTACCACTGAGATTTCTGTGTGAATTATTATTTTAGACTAACTTGTAATCACATTTACTGTCAAAAGGTTGTTCACTTTGCAAGGTGAGCTCCCTTGACAAGGTTCTAAGCTTGATTTTGCTACTATTGGAAAACAAACAAAACGTAAGCAAAGTATTTTCTATTCTTCAATTTCCTTATATCTAAAATGTAAATAGCACATGATTCCTTCTTTTTTTCCTCCTGCAGATAACTAGTTCTTTGGACAAAGTTAATGGATCTTTGGATTTTTGAAAGACCTTTATTAAATAAAAACTTGAAGCTATTTTTTTTCCCCCTGTTATTTGGAGTGCACTGGTTTGGAAGCCAAAACTGAATCCGGCTGGCTTCTGGCACTGCCTTTTAGCAGCTGTCTGACCTGACCAGGCACTGAACATTTCTGGATTCCAGTTCCTTTATCTACAAAATGGAGGAATTTAACCAGATGAATTTTCAGCCTCCTACCAGCTAGAATATTAGGTGTCGGTGGGCTGTGAGAGAAAATATATGAAAAAAAACGCAGTAATGATTAGCAGGTGTTGATGGTTGCCCTTATGCAATTATGCACCACATAGTCTGCCTTCTAGATATGGAAAGTTAAGCTTATTACTTAGGTCCTGTGTGAAATGGGATGACTGGCTTGGGATCTACAGCAAGGAATATCAAATTGAAAATGAAATCCTCCAATGTCCAGTCTCTGAGCAGTTCATTACAACAAAAAGAAATTCAGATACATTCTCCAGTCCCTTGGGCTGACACACCGATCTGCACGTAGCCACATATATTGTTCTATTGTGTACAGTGGAAACCCACAGAATGTATGTGCTAACATAGACGATGCTTATTATTTAGAAGAGAGTTTTCTCCTTTTTTGTAATTTGAGTCACACTCAGCCTCCTCTGAAAAGCAGCAAAGGCCAGGGTCCAAAATAGTCCTGTCAGTGTAACTGTTCATGGTTAACCTTTATAGAATGTGAGTGCAAGAAGTCAGGAATAGAGTTTCCCCTGAAACCACTAATGAGCAGACTCAGGCTAGGGTTAATGGGAGAAGAAAAGGGATGTTTGAATTTAGGACCTCTTGCAAACCACATAGTGAGCAACTTTATTTTCTAATTTCCAAGTGATCTACTTTTACAAATTTATCATCATTATTATTTTTAAGTCAAGACCAATCTTATAAGACCAATCTTAGTCATTGGAAGCAAAGTAAACAATTTTTCACTGTAGCAGTGGGAGGTATTAACGTCAAACTTACTCTCAACAAATTAGGTATGAAGGAATGAATGTTCCTCAACACAATATAGGTCATATACAACTCCACATTTAACATCATACTCAATTTGAGAAGTTGAAGGCTTTTCCTCTAAGATCAGGAATAAGACAAGGATGCCTACTCTTACCATTTTCATTCAACATAGTACTAGAAGTCCTGGCCAGAGCATTAGGCAAGAGAAAGAAATAAAAGGCATCCAAATAGGAAAGGATGAAGTAAAATTGTCTCTGTATGCTGATGACATGATCTTATATATAGAAAATCCTAAAGAGTCCACCAAAAACCCTATTAGAAGTGATGAACAAATTCAGTAAAATTGCAAATTGCAGGATACAAAATCAAGTTACAAAAATCAGTAGCATTTCTGTACACTAACAACAAACTGAAAAAAAATTAAGAAAACAATCCCATTTACACTAGCACCACAAAATAAATAAAATGTTTAGTAGTAAATTTAGTCAAGGAAGTAATGAAAACTATAAAACATTGATGAAAGAAATTAAAGAGAATACATAAATGGAAAGATATTCTATGTATATGAATTGAAAAAACTAATATTGTTAAAATATCCCTATTCTCTAAAGTAATCTACAGATTCAGTGTAATCCCTGTCAAAATTCCAATGCCATTCTTCACAGAAATATAAAATACAATCCTAAAATTTGTATGGAATCACAAAAACCCCGAATAGCCAAAGCAATCTTGACCAAAAAGAACAAAGCTGGAAGGATCACACTACCAAATTTCAAAATAAATAACAAAGCTATAGTAACCAAAACAGTATGGTATGGGCATAAAAACAAACACATTAAATAGGATAGGAAGCCCAGAAATAAACCCACACATTTATGGTCAATTGATTTTTGGCAAAGGTGCCAAGAACACACAATGGGGAAAGGAAAGAGTCTTCAATAAATTGTTCTGGAAAAACTGGATGTTTATATGCAGATGAATGAAAACGGATGCTTGTCTCATCTCTTATACATGGATCAACTAAAAATGAATTAAAGACTTAAATGTGAGACCTGAAACTATAAAGCCACTAGAAGAAAACATAGGGAAAAAGCTACACGACATTAGTCTGAGCAGAGATTTCTTGAATATGACCCAAAAGCACAGGCTGGGAGAGTAGATGTGGAAGGGCAAATGATCACGGCCCAACACTCTCAGGAAAGATAACTAAAGGTTATGGGTGCCCTTCCACCTTCAAATAAAAGTCAAATGTTCACTAGAAAGTTGTGGCATAAGGGCCCAGATAGAAATACACAGTGTTACTGCTGACGTCTCCCGTTGGAGGTTCCCAAACCAGTTGTCTCTTCATCTATTAATGTGTCTTCCCTTTTCCTATCTTTTCTTATATTTAGTTTACAAAAAATATTTTTAATGTTTTCTCCTTTTTTCTCTTAGTATGTTTTTCCTCTCTCACCTTTGCCTCACACCCTTTGCCAACTGAATTACTTTGCCTTTTCCATTTCAATGTTCTTAAAGAGAAAAACATACTGCAGTGCAAGTCACGTGGCCCAGGACCTAATCTTGGTCCCGGCTTGTTATATTATGAGCAGAGACTGGGGACCCACTGTCCACCCCAAATTCAGGACCACGATTTTCTCATCCATATAGCGAAGGTCTTGATTTCATTACTTCATTCAATCAACCAAAAAATTTACTGAGGATCCCACTATGTGCCTGGCACTGAGCTTAGTGTGGGTGACACAAAAGTGAAGAAAGAACACCATGACCCAGCCCTCAATCTTTTAGCTTACTGAGGAAGATAATCATTAACAAAATAATTAAATCGGTAAGCACTTATAATTATTGTAAGTACAACAGAGGAGGGGTCCAGAGGGCTGTAAGACCTGAAGGACAAGCAGGCTCTACCTTAGTGAAACATGCAGGAGGAGAGCAGGAGAGAATGAAGAGAAACATGACAAAGGGCTGAGGCAAGAGAGGCAAGGCTGGTGTGGAACAGGAGGGGCCGGTGTGACCAAGGGGCTGATCATAGAGATCTCAGGCCATACTGAGAACTTTGACTTTAGCCTAAGAGAAGGGGGAGACATTGAAGCATTTAAGGAAGAGACAGACAGAATAGAGTTTGAGTTGGGTTGGATAATCTCTAAAGTTTCTTCCAGTTCTATGCTTTCTTTCCTGAGCAAATTCCTTTTATTCCCTAGTTTTGTTCATAAATTTATATTAATTGAACATTGATTATATGTACAACCCAATGGTAGGTGCCATGGAAAGATTTAAAAATATTAAAACATTGTCTCTGTCTTCTATAAACTAACAAAGATGTATAGATATTAATATCTGACATAATGCTGGGAATAATAAGCTAAGTGCCATAAAACAAATCAAAAGGAATCACGGGTTACCGAGTCTGTAAGATTCCCAGGAGGGAAAGGTTTATGAATATGGTGGTGTTGGCTCCATGGCAGGAGGTAGAGGTGGGAAGGGAGGAGGAGGGGATGCCTACTTTTTGAAGCAGGCAACATTTGAAAAGATCTTAGGAGGAGGGAAAATTTCAACAGGCAAAAGGGAAAGTCTTTAACGTTGGGTCTCTTTTAAGAGATCCGAAGCAGGTGTAGCTAAATATTTGGAACTGATAGCGCTGGGTGGAGGGCAAATTTATTATATTATTCTCTGATTTTTTTTTTTTTTTTTTGAGACAGAGTCTCACTCTGTTGCCCGGGCTAGAGTGAGTGCCGTGGCGTCAGCCTAGCTCACAGTAACCTCAAACTCCTGGGCTCAAGTGATCCTACTGCCTCAGCCTCCCAAGTAGCTGGGACTACAGGCATGCGCCACCATGCCCAGCTAATTTTTTCTATATATTTTTAGTTGTCCGATTAATTTCTTTCTAATTTTAGTAGAGACGGGGTCTCACTCTTGCTCAGGCTGGTCTCGAACTCCTGACCTTGAGCAATCCTCCCGCCTCGGCCTCTCAGAGTGCTAGGATTACAGGCGTGAGCCACCGCGCCTGGCCTCTGATTTTTTTATATATTAGAAATAGGTCAGAGTCAAATAAAGGACTTGGTGGGGAGGGAGGAGCATGAGCAAAAGAAGAGGGAGGGTGGCTGCAGTCTAACAAGGAGGGGCCATGATCTGCTGGAGCTGGGGCACCAAGTTGGCAGACGCTGGTTGTGGGACACGAGGCTGGAAACACAGACCGTGAGCCTATTGTGGGTATCAGTGACAGAGCCTGGACCAAACCTCTTCGTCAACTGAGAACCACTGACAACTTTTGAGCAGTGGAGTAGAAGTAAAAGGGTTATTCTTTGTAACACAGGAAAGTGACTCCCAATGCTGGGAATCACTTGAAGTCCCAGTGGGTCCTTGGCTTCGTGCAAGAAAGAACTCAGGAGTGAGCCGACATTATAATGTGAAAGCGAGTTTTACTTAGAAAGCATAGAAAATCTACTCCATAGACAGAATAGAGGTTAGTTCTACCTGCAGAAGAGAAATGGCCCCATGGTTCCTTTAGTCCTTCTATTTAAGCAACAGCTCAATTGTAGGCTAAACAAGGGGAAGAATATTTATGTTATGTTTTGGAAAAGGGTGGTATTTTCCTAGAACGAGGGTGATGCCCTCCTTTTCACTAATTATGGTCAAACAGGTCATTGTTACCGGAAGTTCGGTCCTTGTCCCCAAGATGCACCAGAAGAACGAGCACAAATGATTTGAGGAGAAGGAAAGAGGAGTTTATTAATTTGCCAGCAAATGAGGGGGTTGGCAGACTCCTGTCTCAAAGTGCCAGCATCCTCCCTTTTAGTAGAAACATAGAGCTTTTAAAAGTTCTGATCAATCCCATAATCCCATTTTAGCTAAGACAATCTTGTGACCTCTACCTGGGCAATTCCCGTGAGCCATCTCCCGTGGCACAAAGGACAAAGGACACTCTCCTGCCCCTCCCAACCACTGGCCTGAGGCAGGGATGTAGGTTTTAGTTTTTAAGAGGGGTAGGGGGTTTTGAAGAGACAGAAAACATTTTTATACTTTTTCAGTCCATTTTCTCTGTTACATCATGGCATCGGGTTCATGATGGGAGTGGGAGGTTTTCTTAGAAACTTTAATGGTAATAAAGTGTATAATGAAGCTGTAAGGTCAAGAGGTGGTCAATGTCTCCACCATCTTGGTTCTAACTGGTTGGAACTTGTCCTGTGTCCCTCTTGTTTTGATCAGGGTAGTTTGAAACTTTGTTTGGAGACTTCCTGACTCTGTTAAACAATGCCTGCACAATTAAGCAATGCCTAAAGCAACGCCCAAGGCAATGCCTTCCAGTTCCCTGTCTCATTTGGGAGTCATGAGAGTTGCATCGAAGAAGAATTAAGGTATCGACTCAGCTAGGAGGGTGGTGCAGAGGTACACATGTGTAAATATAAGGCCCTGAATTTAAAATGGTAGCAAATACTGCTTGAATGGTCACTCTTCTAGTGCTCTGAGTATCTAATTTAATCCTTCCAACAACCTGTTGAGGTAGTATTATTAGCACCATCTCTCTTTTGCAGATAAAGTCACCAAGCCACAGAGAGGTTGAATAACTTCCCCAGGGTCACAAACCTGGAAACTGCTGGCACTTGAGTGGCTGTCTGCAGGATGCATGTGCCCAAAGTATGCGTTCTGTTCCCACCCCAGGGCCTCAGTATTAAGTTATTAAGTTTAAAATGTCCAATTTCCTTAAGCACTAAGTTTGGCAGTTGATATCTCTGACACTTCACTTTGACACTTCTTGTTTTATTTTTATTGTGAAGGTACATCCTCAGTCTTTCAAACGCACATTTTGGCTTGTGATTATCTTTTACATTTTTTTTAGAGCAAGTTTTGTGAAACCATGGATAAGTCAAAAATTCATGTTATTTTTTAATATGAGTTCCATCGGGGAACCAATGCAGTGCAGACAGCTTAAAATATCAATGGAGTGTTTGGGAAGGATGTGGCTAATGGATGCACAGTAAGTCGATAGTTTGAGAAGTTCTGTTCTGGTGATTTTAATCTTGAAAATGAGCCACATGAGCACCTGAGACTAAGGTGGATAATTACAAACTGAAAGCTCTAGTGGAAACAAATCTATCTCAACCTATATGGAATTAGCATCAAGGTTTGATGTTACTATTCCAACAGTATTGGACCATTTTAAACAAATCAGCAAGGAAAAGAAGCCAGACATATGTGTTCTGCATGAATTAAACAAGCGTCAACAGAGAAATCATCTCAAAGCTTGCCTTTCTTTGCTGTTATGACATAAAGGTGAACCATTTCTATACTGTATTGCTATGTGTGATGAAAAATGGATTATTTTTGACAATCACAAGCATTCGGCACAATGGTTGGATAATGATGAAGTGCTGAAACACAGTCCAAAACTGAATATTCATCAAAAAAGCCTAATGGTGTCTGTTTGGTGGTCCAGCACTGGTATTATCCACTACACCTTCATGAAACCTGGTCAATCCATTACAGCAGGTGTCCTCTGCAACCAGCTGGACGAAATGATGAGGATGCTTGTGATGAAGTAGCCGAGATTGGTCAATAGAGACAGGCTGACCCTCTTGCAAGACAATGCTCAACCACGTGTCACACAAACAACATGCTCAAACTACAGAAGCTGGACTTGGAAACTCTCTGTCATCCACTGTATTCACCAGACCTTGCACCAACTGACTAGCACTTCTTCCAGGGTTTGGACCACTTCTTGCAAGGAAAAATACTCAATTCTCAACAAGCTGTGGAAAATGACTTTCACCGCCACTCTCTCTCCAGGCTTCTTCACTGCTGGCATAAACAAGCTACCATGAAGATGGCAAAACTGTGTCAATAGTTTAGGTGCATACTTTGATTAATTGGACTGCTTCTGTTTGAGATATAATAAACTAAACTTTTGATCAAAATTAGATATTTCAGATTTAATGACCTAACAGAAGGGAGGAGACCTGCATGCAGGAGAGGAGGGAGAAATGGGCACTGAAGAAATAAGTGGTGGTTTCACCTGTGGTTGACCAGAGGCTATTATGAGCACAGAGAGAAATTTTAAAAATCATGAGGAGCAGCTGGATTGAATAGTTGGCTGATAAGACAAGTTATGTTAGAGGAGCTTAGGGAAGGTCAAGCAGGCGGTTGTGAAACAGTCTGAGGAGAAGCGGCTTTGGGCGATGAGAGTTAAAGGGCGACTTCTTTGCGGAGGAAAGGAAGAAAGAAAAGGGAAAGGTAGGAAGCCATCAAAACTATGAAGATGGAAACTGTTTTATAAACTTGGTCATTAAATATTAAGTAGGCTTTTTACTTAAGTGTGCTCCTTCCTCCCACTTTGGCCGGGGCGCCCTCCATGAGAAGTCATTTGTCCTTTGCTTTCACAAGGCCTTCCGCGGGCGGAAGGGGTTCTGGGCTTGATGTGGTTTCTAGATGGACCAAATAGCACCCCTTGGCCCTGACTTAGTTCTGTAGTATTTATGTTATTTTTTCTCATTTGGCTCAGCACTTTTCACTTTCATATAAAGATTTGACGACGATATTTCCTTCTTTTCAACTTCTTTCCTTTATGCAAACTATACCTATTTTGAGGTGAGATAACAAACAAGAGATGAAATAAACAATTTGGTGAAAATTTAGGATGTTGTGGGCAGAACATTGTTCATTTTTGATTTTTTCTAATCCAGCTTTGATTTTAGAGTGAAATTAAGGTTTAAAATGCTCTTTTCTTTTTTCTGCATGAGGAAATAGTGGGAGAGCAGCTGTGTGACTTCTTTCTTTGTCCTGGAGGAGCTTACATTGGAATATTCTGAGATCCATTTTAAATCAAACTAAGGAATGAACATTTTTTAAAAACTGCAAAGTAATGAACCCATGCATGTCATAATGTGTCAGATTACGGTAAAACATGAACTTTCTGCTAAATTACGTTGTAAAAGATGCATTTACTGCAAAACTAC
>NW_012149897.1:788893-792936 GCF_000956105.1 Propithecus coquereli
TTTTTTAAAGTCTATATTTAAAGCCATTTTGAGTTAAATTTTGTTGTTTGCAGTAAATATACTCTAAATAATACAGTGAAAGATAATTCATTCCTAGCTTAAAGTCAAAAGTGAATTTTCTAATGGGGTTCTCCTTGGGACTGTGCCAGTCTTGTTATGGCTTCAGTGAAGGCAAAGTCTGGGCCCTGGAATCGTAGAATCTTAGGGAGCCACATGATTCAAATTGCTTATATTTGAGTAGGTAAGAACCAGGGAAGTAATAGGACATTCCTAAGATCACACAGTAAGTTGGTGACATGCTGTGTCTAGAAAACCCAAAAGATATTATAAAACAGAACTCAAATGTGAAGGCCATGTCCCACACTATATTTTTAATATATAGCTAATTTGTTTATATCCTCCATTTTTATGGTGATACTATGTCCTTTATATAGAGAGTGATACCAAAAATGTTTCTTGCTAAACTCAGAAAGCCTAAAATATATTTTACAAACTATATTATTGGGCTTTGCTGCATTAAAGTTTCATTCTGAACAATCTAGACTTGCCAATCAACAGAAATTAGATAATTGCCCAAATCCCTTTTTTTGTATCTTAGAAAGCCCTGGGGCCCAGTCGAACCTGTGCTCTACTCTCGGACAAAGTAGGTGTCAGCCCCCTATGTATGATTTTGCAGAAATATAAACAATTCACCTGTTTGACAAAATGCCTTCCCACCATTGGTATTAAACTCTCGTTAGAGATCCACCCTTTCAGTGTAAGGCTCCATCTGGTATTAAGACACGAATAGCTCTGAGTGGGACAGTACTCAAACCCATGCTTCTTAATGCTGAGGTAACCATATGCAATCTCCAGAACAAACAATGGGACACCTTCTTGGAGAAGAGATTTAACCTGATGGAAAAAAGATATAGGAAAAAATGTAAAATTACATGAATTTTAAAGATTAAACAGGAGATTGCAAATAAGTTTTTTGTTACCTGGATACCTCTGGTTATTTAATTCTCCTTAGGGGTATTCTGAGTGGAAAATGTTGATAAGCAATGATAATCAGCCTCGGTTTGGATAAATTTTTTCTCTAGAATATTTACTAAATAAATGTTAGCCGAGCCTAAATGTGGAGTTCACTATGGTCAGAGTTCTATTTACTATGACTGTGTAGCAAATTACACCAAAACTAAGTGGTGTAAAACAACAATTCGTTATGCTCGTGGAATCTGTGGGACAGGAATTTGGATAGGATATAGTGGGACCAGCATGTCTCCGCTCTAAGATATCTGGGGCTTTTTCTGGAATGCTCATTGGTTCTCTTGGGAAGTTCAAAGGCTGGAATCATATAAAGGTCTGTTCACTTACATATCTGGGGTTAATGCTGCTATTGGCTGGGAGCGTTAGTTCTTCTCCCCTTTGCTAACTTGAGCTTCCTCACCGTGTCCACAGCAAATGTCCCTGAAAGACATAGCCAGGCAGAGACTGTATCCTTTTTTGATGACTCAGCCTTGGAAGTAACATAGCATCACTTCTACCATACTCTATTGATTAGAGTAGTCAAAGCCTTAAGGATCAGGGAGAGGAGACAGACTCCACCTCTTGAACTGGAAATATTACTGTGGTCAGTTTTGGAAAATAAGGTCTGCCATTGTTAGCATGCTATGGTCAAGAGAATTTCATCTTTTGGGTTTCGTCTTTTGGGGTTAGTCTTATATGGCTATAGAGAAATCTTCGTTTATGTCTCCATTCAGTTGAAAGGTTGTTTTAAGAAAACTTACAAAAAACATGGATAGATAGATGAGTCTTATTTCCAGTGCCTGAAAAGTAATTCCAAATTCAGGTACCTCGGGAACATTCTTAAAAATAATGAAAAGAATATTCAGTCTGCCTTTAAAGAATATTGTTGTCAAGGTAATTAAATGTGAGATATTCAGAAATAAGCTGGATTCTGATGTTGTCCTAGACCTTCTGAATCTAAATTTCCACACCCTGAAAAGTAAAGCCTAAGAAATTAGCAAGACAGTGTTGTGTGGTAGAAAGATCATGATTTGGGCCATTGGAGGGTCTGGATTCAAGCCTTGTTTTCCTTCCCAAATCTCATCTTGAACAACCACATTATTCTTTAAAGCTTGGTCCCTTGTCTAGAGTCTAGAAAAGGATCCTAACAGAACTTACCTCGTAAGGACACAAGATAAGGCGGGCAAAGTAAGCAATACAAGTAGAGTCTTAATGTTACAGTTATTTCATGGGCCAGCTGTGACGGTTGAGTAGGGAAACACATGTTAAGTTACTTTGCACACAATAAACCCTGTGCAAAATTTGGTATTGTTATTATTATACCCAATTTTCTAGCTCTCATCTAGCTTAGCAGTTCTGAAATCTGATATTTATGAGATTCATATAACAGTTAAAATATGGATTCTTGACATCCAGTTTGGAAGATTCTACTTAGTAGGTCTGAGGTTGGATCTGGGAGTGTGTAATTGTAATAGTCCCCAGCCCTTGCCGACCCCCACAGACACACTCAGGTGATTCTGATGCATCAGATGGAGTCACAGATGGGCATTTGAGATTCACTGAGAAGATCTCTAGGGGACATGAGCCCTTGGGCAGTAAGGTTCATTGAATGGACTTCTGCTTCATAATTGGTAGTTGGGGGAGCTCCCCCTCCAAAGCCTACAGACATCAGAGGGTGTCAGAGTGTCTGCACCCCTGAGAGGGGTCCTGGGAGAAGCAAGGGCAGACCACATAATGGAGGCTCTGTCTCTATGGCAGTTTTCCCATTGGCCTCATTGAGGTCCCGAGTTTTGTGGGTATGGGGATTTGTTTACGGTACAGACTAGGGAAGTTATTATTAGCTAATAAGGTAGAAAAATTACCCAGGAATTGATTTTTGTTTGAAAGATCAAGTAATTAAGGAGCAAAGCACACTTTGTAGAGTATCAGTTTACATGTCAAGCATCATTAAAACAAGCCTGTTTAACAACAATTGGCTACTGGTTCCTTTCAGCCAATTATGAATTTGATATTTCTGAAAGTGATCTATACGCTAGACTGGCCACTGATACATCCAACCCACAGTGCACGCTGCCTTTCTGGAGGAAAGTGGTTAATGTCAAGTGGTTACCACTGAGGGAGACACTGACAGGAAGTTAGAAATGATTTATTTAATTTTCTTTGGCAGCATATTCCCTCGGCAGTCTTTGGTAACTCAGGAATAGCAGCATTTAAGGAATTGCTTCAATCTGTAACATAGTTTTGCCTGACCTCCATCCCTCCAGCATACTCTTTCTTCTGTGAGTTTTTCAGACTTGACAATTTGTCTCTGGAACACTTTTTGCCACTTGCACTGCTTAACAGAGAGAGCTGTACTGGTTGTGTAGTTCTTCCATCTCCCAGTTCTTTTCTTTACGCCTACATCATATGTTAGAATATGTAAGGATACTATTGATTACCTTTCCAACTCTAAAAATCCTCATAATTACTTTACATTTTTCCTCACTGCTAAACTTCCCAGCTTCATCAATATTTACATAATCAAATACATCAATTATTTACATTAATTATATAAATTGAATTTATGTAATATTTAGATTATTCTTAAGGTTTTTCTTTTGTATATTTTTGTTTCTTCTTTTTTAGTCGATTAAAACCCCCTCTCAAGATTTCAGGATTAGTAAGTGGTATTTAAATTATGTACTCAGGTCACATTTTAGTTTCCCATATCAAAATTGACATAGAAAGTCACAAAAATTCTTACTCCGCCCCCTGGTGGTGGCAAAGGGTAATTGGGTACAAATGTTTCCTTTTCAGCCCTGTCCATTTGGTATACAAACAATATACATAGAAATAATAATACCTGACATATATTGATCATCGCATTGAGCACTTTCTGGGCATTGTATCATTTAATCTTCACAACAATTTTGGATGATGTTATAAAGAAATTGAATATCGTAGACATCAGAATCTAGCCTACAAAGGCAAGATTCAAATCCAAGGATGTCCAAATCCAAAGCCTACTACTCTCATTCTATGATGGCATGCTGCCT
>NW_012149897.1:794591-796680 GCF_000956105.1 Propithecus coquereli
CTAAAAATCCAGTTCTATACATGGCTTTAATCTGAACATTGTCATCTTAAAAAGAGCCAAATACTCCCTCAATAAGGTATTTCAGGCTCAGGGTCTCTTACGAGGATGCAATCAAGATGTTGGCTGGACTTGCAGATATCTCAAAGCTCAGTTCAGGGTAGGTCTGCTTGCAAATTTACTCATTTGCCTATTGCTCGGCCTAAGAAGATCTGCTTCCAAGCTGAATCCCATGGATTTCTCCGCAATCTGCTTTGGCATGTGGCAACTGACTTTCCCAGAATGAGTGATCGAGATAGAATGAAAGAGAGTGCCCCCAAATGAAAACTGCAGTCTTGTCATAACTTAATCTTACAAGTGATATCTCACAACCTCTGTTGCATTCTATTTGCTAAATCCATTCTACCCTCAAGGGGAGGGAATTATATAAAGGTGTCTGGTAGGCATAATAACACCTAAAGATGTTAACTCTTTAATGCCTGGAACCTGTGGGTATGTTACATTACATGGCAAAGGGACTTTGTAGATGTGATTAAGATTGTGGACCTTAAAGTATGGTGACTATTCTGGATTATCCAGGAGGGTCCAGTGTAATCATATGAGCCCTTAGAAGCAGCAGAAGAAATCAAAAGGGGAGAACAGAAGGGATGCGGCAGAAGGGGCAATTAGGAAGATTCCCAGGGTGAAAGGAATTCAACGTGCAGGCTCTGAGATGTAAGGGCCAGCTGCAACGACTGGAGAGATTTCTCTCGGAGCTCATCGAAAGCACAAGAAAATGCACAGACAGGCTCTAGGAACAAAGACCTCAGCCACAGCCAGCAAGGAACTAGGGATCTCATTCCTACTACCACAAAGAACTGAATTCAGCCAATAAACTGAAAGAGCCTGGAATTGGATTCATCCGCAGAGCCTCCCGTAAGGAATGCATCCCTGCCAACATGCTAATTTTAGCCTGGTGGGATGAGTAGAACTTCTGACCTATAGAACTGTGAGATAATAAATTGGGGTTTTTGAAGCTGCTAGATTTGTTGTAATTTGTTATGGCAGCAATATAAAACTAATACCAGTATGAATGGCCAGGTGCCTTATTTGGGGCTGCTATAACAAAGTTATCACAGACTAGGTGGTTTATAAACAACAGAAATTTATTGCTCACAGCTCTGGAGGCTGGAAGTCTGAGATCAGGGTGCCAGTGTGGGTGGGTTCTGGTGAGGGCCATCTTGAGGGCTGTAGACTGCTGTGTTCTCATTGTATCCTCACATGATGGATAGAGGGTGAGAGAGTCCCATGGGCCCCTTTTTTTTAAAGAGAACTAATCCCACTTACAAGGGCTCCACCCTCATGACCTAATTACCTCCCAAATGCCCCATCTCCTAATACCATCACATTGGGAGTTAGGATTTGAACCTATTAATTTTGGGGGGACACAGACATTCCAGTCCATTGCACCAGGAGGTGAGATCACTGGGGGAAGGGCAGGTACCACATTAAGTCTGTGCTAAGAATGAATGACTTTCTCATAGAAACATAGCACATTCTGTAGCACGTGCGTTTATCTGGGAATAAAGAGCTCCCTCTGCCAACACCACCAACGGTAAAATTAATGTGATGTTTCCGCACTGTTACAACAAGAGGGATGGGCAAACTCACCACCACGAGAAATTAGAAATGGACTGAAAAGAAGAGATAGATGGGGAGGTAATTCTTCAGACATTAATGAAGCCACTTTGAAGGTTTTTATTTCATCATTCATTTGTGGGTTTGTTTGATGGGTTGTCTCTCATGATGTTGCCATAGCTTAACTAGTTCTGTCCAGGGTTGACTATGCACACTCAGATGTTAAGCCTAATGTAAATAGCTGCTGCTTTTGGACTTGATAATTCCTGTTGGATAAAGAATAAGGAACAGGTGGAAGGGCAACTGCAATGACCCTTGAAGAGCTGGATAGCCCTTGATGGCAAAGAAAGCTCTACTTTCCTTGGTATTTAGGAAAACTGTTCCAAATTGTGCTATCTCCTATTTTGTTTTATTTTTTTCCAGTGCTTCACAAAATTGGACCACATGAAAAACATTTGAGAAATTAAAAAAAAAA
>NW_012149897.1:800645-801912 GCF_000956105.1 Propithecus coquereli
CTAGTCTCACTGTTTATACGTTCCCTTATGCACGGCGTCATTTTCATCTAACAATTTTGGGAGTTGTGTTTATCCTTATGACCACAGCTCCAACACTGAAGTCCACTGCAAGTCCAGGTGAGACTGCAGCAAAGAGAAAGGTGATTACAATGAAAATGAAAGTAGAAATAATTAAGCCTTTGGAGAAAGGCCAGCTGCCATCATTCAATTGGGAAAGCATTAGGCTTCAGTCGCTCAACTATTGGAAAAATTGTAAAGGAGAAAGAGTAATGGAACATGTGAAAGGCAGTGCTTCAATGCAGCATCAATTATTACTAAATAGTGTAGCAGATTAATTATTGAAATGGAAAGATTATTATTGATTTGATTAGAAGATCAAAATAAGCGTAACATTCCTATTAGCCTAGCGTTGATGCAACATAAGGTTAAGTGTTAACCTTTATTATTCTGTTTTGAAATTTCTCCTGTCTCCTATCTAAACTTTCTGTGTGAATTTGTTTTTATGTTCTGTTTGAATTAAAAGAAAGAGCACAATACCTTCTGTAACTTATTATTACAGTACAGGAGTATTATTGTTATTACAGTATTACATTTATTATAATTATTACCACATATGAGCCATGGTAGTATTGTTGTTATTATTCTATATGCATCATTCATCAGAGATCTGAGTTACATATAAATCCGACCTAAAGATGTTCTCAGGAATATATTTCATCCGTAACTTGAGGAACACCTGTATGCCCTTTTCACTTGTTTTTAAAGAGGTTGAGAAAGATTGGTATTAATTCTTCTTTAAATGTTTGTTAGAATTCAGCAGTTAAACCATCAGGTTCTGGGCTTTTCTCTGTTGGGAGACTTTATTAGTGATGCAAATCTAATTATTGGTCTGTTCAGATTTCTATTTCTTTATGATTTAGTCATATTTGCTTGGGAATGTATCCATTTCTCCTTGGTTATCCAATTTGTTGGCGTATAATTGTTTATAGTAGTTTCTTGTGATGCTATGAATCTCCGTGGTATCAGCTGTAACGTTTCCTCTTTCATTTTTGATTTTATTTGTCTTCTCTTTTCTCTTAGTCCAGCTAAAGCTTTGTCAATTTTGTTTATCTTTTCAAAAACCAACCCTTAGTTTTGTTTATCTTTTCCTTTCTTTTTTCTAGTCTCTATTTCATTCATTTCTGCTCTGATCTTTTCCTCCCTTCTATTAATTTTGGTATTTGTTTTTCTAGTTCCTTGAGGTATAAAATTAGGATACTTTCTTTTT
>NW_012149897.1:803822-805158 GCF_000956105.1 Propithecus coquereli
TTACTAATACTCTTCCTGAATCTTATCAGTCACCATTTCCCACCTTCTAAAGTGAATGTTCACATATTCCCTACTCTCTGCTGCTACTGCCCCACGTTTAATTAGGGGGTAAAACTGCTAGATCACTATAACAGCTTTCTAACACTCTTCATGTTTCTACTGTTGCCTCCTTTTAGTCCGTTTCTCATATTGCCAATCCTGTGATCTTTCAAAATTCAAATCTGATCAAACTACTTCCTTGCTTAAATTTGCTTATGAATTCCCCACAGTTGGAGGATGAAATCCAGACTTCTAAAGCATTTCTGGCAAATGTCATGATCTCAGCCCTGGGCTCTTTCTTGTTTTGTTCCAACCTGTGATCACCCTGTGTTAACGGCTTTGAAATTCTATAAATACACCACACTCTGCTATCCTTTCGTGGTTTCCATTTGCTGCTTCCCATGCTTGGAGCAACCGTCTCCCTGCATAACTCCTGTATCTCCTGTATGCTTTAGCTCAGACCTCCTTTCCTCTAGTCAGCCTTCTTGCAACATCCTTGCCCTTGCCTCCAATCTGGGTTAATAATTGCTCCTCTCTGTGATTCCATGGTAGCTAGTATCAATATTTAACCTTTATATTGGCACTAATCAAATTATATTATAATTGTCTGCTTGGTAAAATATTGTTTTGAAATATTAATCCAGATTTTCCTCCATACCCACCTTCTATATATTTTCTATACCCTTTGATTTCTTTTTCCATTTAGTTAGCAGACTTGCTTTAAGGGGCAGGAAATACATTAACATAGAGAATACAATTTTTAGTTGAAATTGCCTGAGATTTAGAATTAATAAATAGTAAGAAAGTAGCCCTAAAGGACTCAGGGAAGTAACAGTGGATAAGAACAGGTGAGCAGCCTGTCTTTACCAGCCTAAGGAAACTTTAGACTAGGAGAGGGGGTGAGAAGTTAGAGGGGAAACAGAAGAACTAAGAGGTGAAGTGTCCCTGAGAAGTGTCCAAAGACCTCGTGGCCTTTTATTTAGAAGGAGTCTTTTTGAAGTCTAGTAGGGAGCTGAGGACAGAATGAGTTAGGGTTTTCTGAGGGTGACAGATAGGTTCTGTTTCATGTCTACCATTTCAATGCTATAGAAAAAGAAATACTGTAGCCACATAATAACTTCATTTTTAAAAATAAATTTCAAGCTATGGGGATAGTACTTGAGGGGTGAGGGTAGAGGCAGATTCCTGCTAAAACCAGTTGGAACTGGTCCAGCCATAGGAACTCAGAATGACCAGGAAATATGAGTAGTCCTTTGGGGCTCTTGAATTTTTAAATCTTGAATTGATTTTTATTAAT
>NW_012149897.1:806373-808477 GCF_000956105.1 Propithecus coquereli
TTAAACTTCTGACACAGGGACCACATGGTCTTCAGGTAGCAGAGGCAACTTTTTAATACCTTAAGCAGCTATTCTTAATCCTAAAACTAAGGCCTCTGTAACTACGGAACACAGTCATTCAGGTCAGATGAAAAGTTATCTACCTTAAAAGAATATAAGTATTAGAATTCACTCCTTTGCCTAGTCCAAATTCATGTGTTGGATGCCCACAGCCCTAAATAAAAACGTATTTTCTTTCTGTCTTCAGTTGTGGCTCAGTGTTGTGCCTGGGATTGTTGAAGAGGCAGATAACAAGAAATGGAAATAGGCATCTTAGGACCAAAAATAATATAAACTGAAAGGAGATTAAAGAAAACATTGATCAGACTAAGGCTGAGGAATTCAGGAATATAGTCTCTTAGATATTTATTGTCATCTTCAAGAAATAAAACAAGATAAACTCAAACAACAAAAACCACTTTCTATACAGAGTTCACATACAAACTGAATACCTAATAGAGCACATACTGTTTTTACACAATTAATTTCAATAAAGATAATTAAAACTTCACAAGGTGAATACACTTCATAGCTTTAAACCCACACAAGAGCTCCTGTGGACACAGGAAGAGTCACAATAGTTGCTATACAGCAGTAGTTTTCAACTAAACGTCACGGTCACTATATGAAAGCATTAAGCTGTTTTCAGCACTCTCTCAAGAACAGTTCCACAGTGCAGTCACTGAGAAGAAGTCAAAAGTGCCCAGTTCCAAAGGAAGGTCCTCACCTGTGCATTTCCCAGGGCCCTTTATGGGAAACATGGGGCTACAGAAAAATCTCTGGGTACACATCTGCCTGGGTGACATTTGGTTAGACAACGTCTTGTGGTTTGGTGCACTGGCAAATGTCTAAATCGACTGCTCTAATGTGGCTTTAAAGCAACTTCTGTTTTGTGGCTGAGTCTGGGGCTGCTCAGCACAGAGGAATATGATGATAAAGCAGCTCGTCTTCTCAGGGAGACTGAAAGGTAGGGAACTAAACTAGGGTCACTGGAAGGGGTTCAGAGGGCCAGTAGGGCTGTCTCCGGAGAAAACATGATCAATAGCTGCCAGCTCTGTCACTCTTCCATCCACAGGGAGCATACCGTGGCCTTTCCCACTTGCTTGCCTGGCACAATCTCCTCACTATCTAATTCTCTTTGGGATTATGTTCGACCTCTTCAATGGTGCCATCCCTGACTCTTCCAGTTCTTACCAGCCCCCCATTCTCTGTGCTCAGATGTTCCAACAGAACCCAGCATTCAGGTCATACCTGGCATTTCCCCCTCATTCTCATGAGGGGCAGGAGCTGTACCACTTCCATGTTTGATTCCCACAGCCCTGAGCACTTGGGATTCAGTAACTATGTGACAACCAACTGAACATTCGACCACACACTTAAATTATCATTCCAGTGTTGGTTACCTGCTTCCATTTTCCTTTTTTTTTTTTTTTAAGTTTGGCACTAATCTCCCTCCTTTATCCACCTTTACTTGACTTCTTCAGTGGGTTTCGAGAGGTGAATACGAATTTCAGTCTATCACAGGTACATTCATGCCACACATCACCCACATCGTCCAAATTCATTCAGTAGGATTGGTACATCCTCATATGTCAATTTCCAGCCAAGTGCCATAGAACTGTGGGCTTTATATGATGAACAGATAGCCATGGTCATCTAGAACTAACTGCCCTCCATTATTTTTAGTGACTAAGTCATACCTTATTTTTCTTTCTAGGGGTATCATGACTTACCCAACTAACTGAATGAAAAGACAAAGTACAATATTGAAATGAATGCTTTCCCTCAAAAAGCAAAATGCAAATAGGAATTTAAGGTGGTTAACTTACTTTAAACTTCATATACATAAACATTTATAGCTTTTAGTTATCCAGCAACTAGATAATTTCTTGATTTTGCATCTCAGTGAAGTTCCAGGCCACCAATTGTGGGACTAAGCAAAAGGGTTTGAGGATGAATATGAGTGTATGATGGCAATAAAAGGTATTTAAGGATTTTGTATTCTGATTTTTGTTTCTCTTACATCACCAGTGTGGACAATTGAGAACTGAAAGTGAATATAACA
>NW_012149897.1:810197-812567 GCF_000956105.1 Propithecus coquereli
TTCCTCCAACTCGTTTTTGCCCCCTTAGGGCATACTGTATTTCTAGAACCTAGAGCCCTTTAAGTGCAGTCTAGGGGTAAAGATTTTTTTTTTTTTTCTTTCTGGTCCTAAACTTCATCTTTTACCCAATTTGTCCCAGTTAGTTCCAGGATATAAAATAGGTTTATGTCTTTAACTGACTTTGGTCAAAAATTCACCTAAACTATGAAGAACTCCAAAAATCTGACTCTGATACTAAAAGGTTCAGCACATCAGAAAGTCTTTATCACTTTACTGGCAAACTACTAAAACACAGGTAGCATATGCAAACAGGAAGAGCTGAGCAGAGCTATAGAGATTTCATGTTTCAGGAAGGGATTAGAAACACCACATGGGTCTAGTTGCTCCTGGGGCACCTTGACATAGCAGACATAGCACACCGAGTGAGTATGCACACATGGGAACGGAGTTCCAGGTTGTAGTCATGCAAACTGTAATTTAGAGAGAAAGGGTTCTTCAGACAGACAGGCCGGCTTCCAAGTATGCCACACCAAAAACACCTGATTGAGCATTCCGATAGTACTATGAAGGTTATTAACAAACACACGGTAACTTTTTTGGTCTAGTCGTGACTTTAAAATAGAAGTTGTATCACAGTTTTTCACATGCAGATGCTACCTCAGCTTGGCACAGCTTGGATATGTTTTTAATATAGTCCCACAAATGTCACATGGTTAACTAAAAGATCATGTCGTACATGCACTAAGATACATGTTGGATAAAGCACATCACAATGAACCACTGATTATGGACTACCACGCTCTAAAATTAATGTTGCTTCCTGGAAGTTCACTTAGTAGGGGTATGTATTTTACTTTTAAAAAAGAAGGAGAATGTTGTATACCTGAAAGTCTATTATCAATATAGATACAGTTAAAACTGAATGTTTAAATTGGTTTCCAAAAAATCACCAATGTGCTAAACAAAAGGCCCATAATTAATCTGGGTAAGAGTTAAGTAGGTAAAATACGTAATTTTTTATTGAGTGCCTTGATGTCTTGTATAATTTGGGTTGTAATTTTTTTTTTTTTTGAGACAGAGTCTTACTCTGTCACCCTGGGTAGAGTGCAGTGATGTCATCATAGCTCACAGCAACCTCAAACTCCTGTGCTCAAGCCATCCTCCTGCCTCAGCCTCCCGAGTAGCTGGGACTACAGGCATGTGCCATCACTCCCAGCTGATTTTTCTGTTTTTACTAGAGATGGGTCTCGCTCTTCATCAGGCTGGTCCTAAACTCTCGAGCTCAAATGATCCTTCTGCCTCGGCTGCCCATAGCGCTAGGATTATAGGCATGAGCCACCGCGCCCAGCCTGGGTGGCAATTTTGCAGAATTTATATTTCACATTGATCATCACAGTGCTGCAGCTTTCTGCTACAACTGGGGGCACCAGCATAGCTCCCTTTCCAAAGAAAAATCTTAGCACTTGTCTACCAGGCAACAAAGGCATACCGAGCTCTAAGTGACCCTAAAAATGAACTGCAGCAACCTCCGGGTTCTCATAGCCATTAGAAGTTCATCAAGGTGGTAGACTATGTTCAGTAGGAGCAGCAACAATGAACGGATTCATTGTCCTGAAGCAATTCTTCTTCTCAGCCCGTAGATGTGGTGCTCACTTTAAACTGCCACCTTAGGACTTAAGACACTGCCTTGTGCACCTTCTACCTCCATCCACACGCCCAAAAGCCAAAATGCTGATTCACTCCGAGGATGGCTATTTAGATGAAACAATTTTTGGTGCAATTTTTCAACAGCATTAGGAAAGGAAAGGAAGGGACCAGCACCAAAGCTCTTGAAAGCATCTGCTTGAAACAGGGTTAGCCCCAAGAGTATTTGAACAGGTGAGGGTGGTCAGGTGATGAGTAGCAGTAGAAGAGAAATTCAGACTTAAAACACTAATCTAACTGCATAAACGACCCTTGTCTTAGATGGATGTCTAAGAGTTACAAACTAACAGAAATAATACACTTTTTAAGGTGTGTTGCTATTTTAAATACAAATTTAGTTAGGTCATTGGTAAAAATGACCTGCATATTTTTAAACCATTAGTAGATGGATGTATTTTGTGTGTCTGTGCGTGTGTGTGTATGTAGTGGCCAAAAGGTCAAAAAACCTTGGGACTATGGTGCTATAATTTATAAATAACATAACTCAATGCCAATAAAAGCTCACTTAGTTAACCCTGGGCCAGTTCCTCTATTTGCCAAATTTGATTTTAAAACCAGGATTTCTTGAGGAGATTAGGAATAGAGAATATTCCCTTTTCCTATGTCCTTTCCAGCAGGAACATAGGTGTTCTTTCTCTTGAGCTCTGTGACACTGTCTCCAGAAAC
>NW_012149897.1:812657-840665 GCF_000956105.1 Propithecus coquereli
GTTTGGTCTTATAGGAAAAAAAGTACGTTGAAGTAGGCACAGAGGAGTTTTACATGACACCAATAAGATATTTACTGTATAAATTGCACCACAAGACAAATACAGCTACAAGAAAATCATTTGAATAAGTCACACAGCTGTCAAAGCATCTCACACATTCATTATAATTCACTCTTTCACACTAATTTATATACACTGAGTAAGTCATTAAATATTGCACTTATTGGCCCATGAACCCTCAATTCTGAGGTGTTGAAAAATAGAAAACAAATCTATTTTTATAACATATTTCATGCAACATTTAAGACATTTCAGTTCTACAAACACCTTTAAATTGTTGTACATTTGGACAGTCCAACGGTATCACATCACGTCTGACATTAACAATATATTAACAGGAATTACAGGACAGTTGTCATTCAGCACACATCCTAGGGATGATGAGATAATGCATGGAAAAACCATCGTATCGGCACAGAAAACAATACCCAAACTTCACTTTTACAAGAGGAAGTACGGAACCGCTAGACAGATGTAGGTCATATTCACGTCCCTGAAAAGCCAGGAGTCTGAGTGGCTCATGTACCATCTGTGTCTATAAGAACAGCTTTCACAAACCTAAGCAATCCCTAGCCCCAAACAACATGAATGCAAAAACATTTGCATTAAGAAATAAAGCCACAGCCAACTCTCAGTTGTTTACAATGAAGGAAAGTATGAACACAGGTGAATGAAACACACAGGTAACCCCAAACCTCATTTCAGCAAGTAATGACTGGTTGAAACTCCACCAATAATAGTTGCTGATGGGAGGTAAATGGTGAAACTTGAGTCTCATTTTCTACTGTTGGTCCTGCATTCTATGAGAATAGTGCTTTAAAAAACTGAAATGATAAAAAATCAGAAAGTAAAAGAGAACTGTAAATGCAAAGTTCAACTTGTCCACTAGCTAGATGGTCTGCTCTTAATATTTGAGCTCTGAATGAGGTTTTGAAATAATTCATTTCTGTTATCTAGAATGTTTGCAAAATGTTATCTAGAATGTTTGCAAAAAATGTATTTTCTCTCCATTCTCTCTGTTTAATGGGCATTAATTATGTGCACAGATACACTGACTAATCAAATCAAATCAAACCTATTTCATGGACCTTTTTAAATAAGATATGAGTTATAGTTGGAACATAGCAAAAGCTCCCTTTTCCCTAGCATGGAGAAAGCACCATAGATAGAATTTTCCTTTCATTAAAAAAAGGTATCGGTATTTACCTGATGCCTCTGTACCAGGTGAGTAAGTGTGTGTTGGGAAGGGCAGTGCTGTATGTGTAGCCTAAGAATAAATATTTCAATCTACCAGGGGGAAATATTATTTGACTGGAGTATCAAGCATTTCAGTAAAGGTTTTTAAGAAAAAATTATATTTATTTATGAAATACCAGTAACAATAGGTAGATACATTTTAGATAAATTCCTCCAACTCGTTTTTGCCCCCTTAGGGCATACTGTATTTCTAGAACCTAGAGCCCTTTAAGTGCAGTCTAGGGGTAAAGATTTTTTTTTTTTTCTTTCTGGTCCTAAACTTCATCTTTTACCCAATTTGTCCCAGTTAGTTCCAGGATATAAAATAGGTTTATGTCTTTAACTGACTTTGGTCAAAAATTCACCTAAACTATGAAGAACTCCAAAAATCTGACTCTGATACTAAAAGGTTCAGCACATCAGAAAGTCTTTATCACTTTACTGGCAAACTACTAAAACACAGGTAGCATATGCAAACAGGAAGAGCTGAGCAGAGCTATAGAGATTTCATGTTTCAGGAAGGGATTAGAAACACCACATGGGTCTAGTTGCTCCTGGGGCACCTTGACATAGCAGACATAGCACACCGAGTGAGTATGCACACATGGGAACGGAGTTCCAGGTTGTAGTCATGCAAACTGTAATTTAGAGAGAAAGGGTTCTTCAGACAGACAGGCCGGCTTCCAAGTATGCCACACCAAAAACACCTGATTGAGCATTCCGATAGTACTATGAAGGTTATTAACAAACACACGGTAACTTTTTTGGTCTAGTCGTGACTTTAAAATAGAAGTTGTATCACAGTTTTTCACATGCAGATGCTACCTCAGCTTGGCACAGCTTGGATATGTTTTTAATATAGTCCCACAAATGTCACATGGTTAACTAAAAGATCATGTCGTACATGCACTAAGATACATGTTGGATAAAGCACATCACAATGAACCACTGATTATGGACTACCACGCTCTAAAATTAATGTTGCTTCCTGGAAGTTCACTTAGTAGGGGTATGTATTTTACTTTTAAAAAAGAAGGAGAATGTTGTATACCTGAAAGTCTATTATCAATATAGATACAGTTAAAACTGAATGTTTAAATTGGTTTCCAAAAAATCACCAATGTGCTAAACAAAAGGCCCATAATTAATCTGGGTAAGAGTTAAGTAGGTAAAATACGTAATTTTTTATTGAGTGCCTTGATGTCTTGTATAATTTGGGTTGTAATTTTTTTTTTTTTTGAGACAGAGTCTTACTCTGTCACCCTGGGTAGAGTGCAGTGATGTCATCATAGCTCACAGCAACCTCAAACTCCTGTGCTCAAGCCATCCTCCTGCCTCAGCCTCCCGAGTAGCTGGGACTACAGGCATGTGCCATCACTCCCAGCTGATTTTTCTGTTTTTACTAGAGATGGGTCTCGCTCTTCATCAGGCTGGTCCTAAACTCCCGAGCTCAAATGATCCTTCTGCCTCGGCTGCCCATAGCGCTAGGATTATAGGCATGAGCCACCGCGCCCAGCCTGGGTGGCAATTTTGCAGAATTTATATTTCACATTGATCATCACAGTGCTGCAGCTTTCTGCTACAACTGGGGGCACCAGCATAGCTCCCTTTCCAAAGAAAAATCTTAGCACTTGTCTACCAGGCAACAAAGGCATACCGAGCTCTAAGTGACCCTAAAAATGAACTGCAGCAACCTCCGGGTTCTCATAGCCATTAGAAGTTCATCAAGGTGGTAGACTATGTTCAGTAGGAGCAGCAACAATGAACGGATTCATTGTCCTGAAGCAATTCTTCTTCTCAGCCCGTAGATGTGGTGCTCACTTTAAACTGCCACCTTAGGACTTAAGACACTGCCTTGTGCACCTTCTACCTCCATCCACACGCCCAAAAGCCAAAATGCTGATTCACTCCGAGGATGGCTATTTAGATGAAACAATTTTTGGTGCAATTTTTCAACAGCATTAGGAAAGGAAAGGAAGGGACCAGCACCAAAGCTCTTGAAAGCATCTGCTTGAAACAGGGTTAGCCCCAAGAGTATTTGAACAGGTGAGGGTGGTCAGGTGATGAGTAGCAGTAGAAGAGAAATTCAGACTTAAAACACTAATCTAACTGCATAAACGACCCTTGTCTTAGATGGATGTCTAAGAGTTACAAACTAACAGAAATAATACACTTTTTAAGGTGTGTTGCTATTTTAAATACAAATTTAGTTAGGTCATTGGTAAAAATGACCTGCATATTTTTAAACCATTAGTAGATGGATGTATTTTGTGTGTCTGTGCGTGTGTGTGTATGTAGTGGCCAAAAGGTCAAAAAACCTTGGGACTATGGTGCTATAATTTATAAATAACATAACTCAATGCCAATAAAAGCTCACTTAGTTAACCCTGGGCCAGTTCCTCTATTTGCCAAATTTGATTTTAAAACCAGGATTTCTTGAGGAGATTAGGAATAGAGAATATTCCCTTTTCCTATGTCCTTTCCAGCAGGAACATAGATGTTCTTTCTCTTGAGCTCTGTGACACTGTCTCCAGAAACTTCTCAGTGAATTATTTGGAGTGGAGTTCACGACAGGTGGGAGTTTCAGAACTGAGAACCAATTAAAAAGGGTTCATTCACTTCCACTGGGGTTTGGAAAATAGAAAGTATCAAATGTTCATTGGCCACGATGCTTCGGCTGTTGTTGCATAACTCTCCCCTGACTGGCATAAAATGGCTCAGCTTTGGCACATTTGACGCCGTGTAAGTGGGCACTTGGCTTACGTCTGGTTCAAGGGCCAATGAATTTCAGTAGCAATCAGTTCTTCAGGGAAGGGATTTTCAAGAGAGCAAAACTCGGCTCTTTCCTTTTCCCTTTTCTATCCTGTCTCATTTGCTTTCCATTTTACGACAAGACACACATCCAGGTCCTTTTGCAAAAACCATCTGAAACGTCCTATCTAGGCCTTTTACATCTGTATGGATGTGTGGGATGAGGGCTGCGCGAGGATGGGAAGAATATCCTGGCTTTACTGCTTCCTATTAGATCATAAAGGTGAGCTTAATAGCTACATCATTTAACATTCTGACCTGGGTTATAGAAATATTACAACATCATGCAAACAGGCTACAGTTGCGAACAAATCTGTTTTTATGCTTCAACTTCTCTCTTTCTCTTTACTGTAAATTCTGTGACTTTGAAGCTGGTTGTCCCATTAAAATCTAATAAAGCGTTAACGTTATCTCGTATTCACTAAACTAAGGCTTGTCTTGCAGGGTGTCGAAGTGGAAATGTACTGCCAATTAGCTGATCTTAAACCAAGAAGGTGACAAATAACATGAATATACTTAAAACATCCCAAATGCTTTCTCCTCTAATTTTTATCTTTTTTACTGATAATGTGTGTGAGCTGATTCCCTGATTTGAAGGCTTCTATTCTTTAGAGATATCTTCAGATGTATGCATGTTCAATACCCTTTCACATTAAACTTGCACCCACTACTTTGACGTGAAGCTTCTCTATTTTTGAAAAGAGAAATTAAAAAACCTTTAACACAACACCAAAAAAAGAGAAAGTTCACCTAAAGGAACTGTCCTTCTGAATATGCCAGTGTCCACTGCCTTCCTCAAATCGTAGCTGTAAATAGCGCTGGGCAGTGATACAGAAACCAAGTTTCCCTGTTGCTCAACACAATCAGTAGGATTTGTTGTTTGCTTGTTATTCATACATATCTTCAGGAAATCTGGGATAAAAAATCAGGATGTCCAAATGGTTTCCTCCCTCTCTCAAATTGCTATAGATCCTAAGTGTTTCTGTAACTCTCAGCTACAAAGAGTGTTTTCTGTGTAACTGAAACATGCACATGTGGGGATATGCTTTAGAATTTATGAACATTTGGATTACAAAAGATGAAAGATGAAAAGTTTCTTTCCCTCAACTTGGGATTCTTTGAGATATTATTCAAATAGCTTCTAAATAGGTAAAAAGAACTTAGCTGAGGTTTGAGCAGAAGGCAATGGCTGGGGAAGCAGGTCTACATCCTATGGGAAGAGGAGCCCTAACGAGCTTCAATATAATCTCTATTCCAAGAGTTGGTGATGGTTCCAGAAAGTGATGGTGGCAGTGGTGGTGTGTATTACAGGGGGCAAGTCATTGAGGGACTGAGGGGCCTTGGAATTCTACCACTACCCATACCCTCCTGCTTGGTTAAAATGCTTGCCGAATAACTGGCATTCAGTAGATACCTTTCAATCTGTTCAATGCTCTCAAATATTCAGAGAGTTGGGTAGAAACAGCAGAAAGAGCAGTCCTGGGAATAGAGTATTTACTTATATAAACGAGTAAGCTAGGATTATTGTTTAAACCTAGTTCCAATCAGGTTAATATTAATGACTTAGGAAACTTGCAAGGGGCTTAAAAACAGTATTTCAGTTTCTTTATAGTCAATAATCTCTTGTTATTAATAACAGTGAAAAATACATTTCCTAACAGCACTGACCAGACCCATGACAGTGTCCCTAACCATGAGCAAAGTTTCCAGTGATTTTCAGTTATGAGTAAAGCAAATGAAGTCTCCTGACATCTCCCCTTGCTCACGCACTCACATAAGCAATTCCTTGATCATCATCCCTACAAGTGAATAGCATAATTTGAATTGATGGCACAAAAGTCAGTTGTAGTGAAATTATAGTCTGAGGCCCCTAGCAGTAGCCTGAGAAGAAATCTGAAACAAAAAGAGCCTAGAAGACAAATAACAAGTCACATGCAAGTACCACATGTTTATAGGTGGATAGTCCTTACAAATTTAAGATCACATATTTGCCACATATTAACACAGGAAATCTCCCAAGAATTGAATGCATGTACGAGCCATTGAATCAGACTTCCTTCAAATAATTACAGGCAGTATAAACAAAGGCTAATAGACCATTTATAAATGCTGTTTGTTAGCAACCAGAGCCCCCCGGGAGCTACCCATGTGTCTGGGGACATTAGCAGCTGCAGCTGGGCTGCGGTGGAGGGGGAGTATCCTTGAGTCTTGTGTTCTGCTTTGCTGCAGTGATGGCAGGATCAGTCTCCAAACTCTCTGACATTTTGTCACAGATGATATCCACAAGGCGCTCAAATGTCTGCTTGACATTAATGTTATCCTTGGCACTTGTTTCAAAAAACTCAAACCCTGGAAGAAACACACAGAAACACAACTTGGTCATTTCATGTTTCTGAAATTAATTAGGACTGGATTGTGGTTTTGAATGGTGATAAGTTGATGGTGGGCCAGCCAGCAGTGGACGTGGGTTTGGTGTGGGTAAGAGATGAGAAGTGGGCATGAGGTGCCATTTGAGCAAATGCTACCATCTCTACCCATTAACCATGAACAAGAGTTATAAAGTGGAATCAGTGATACTCACATTTTTCTCTATCAATTAATTTATGTCACCAGCATGCCTGAATAGAATTTTTAAAAAATCCTTTCCAAGAGTTAGTAATGACAACATTAAGAATTCTCTGTCTTTGCTACCTTTCTCCCACCCACTGCCCATCATGTAGCCTCTTGCAATCTTTCCTAGGACTGGTATTATGTGGCATTCTTTTCCAAATTGTAGATTCTATCAAAATTATTAATTTTATTTTTTTCATTAACTGGAGGCTCAAAAGATTTCATGTGCATATTCTGCTGCAAAAGAGACTACTAAGCTCCAACATAATCCAGCTGCAACTTTTTCCCTGCCTGCCCTGCTGTTGCCCAGTGATGGATCTGAGAGTGGTAAATTTTCAATATCTAAGGACACAAGGTGGCACTAAAGAATCATAGGATTTGCCGTAAGCCTGTTTCAACCTCCTTTAGGACATTTCTGAGTACTGTTATCGTAACAGCCCTCCAGAGCTTTTTATACCATTGCACTTACCAACTGGGTGCTGATTTTCCCATAGCTTCTGTTATCCATCAGCAGCAATGTTTTTTACCAACATCTGGGGATGGACACTTGATACATTTCAAATGAGCTGCCAGAATTGTGTGACGGTACAAAATGCAGTGACAGTTTTATACTTCTTCTGATGTGTCACTGTACCTGGGCAGAAGCGGCCTTAGCACGCTGCTCTGTACACAATCTTATCACTCTATTGTTTGCATTCACATTCCACTGGCTGAGCTTGCCAGTCAGTTGCCATGACAACCTCCCCACTAGGCCAGCCAGGGATTGCTCTGGTCCATTCAGGGGACGTTGATTTAGGATGTGCTGGCCTGAACACAGAAAGGCTTTTCTAATCCATTCTAAATTTTACACCCTATAAATCCTTCTGGTTACATCTGGCCCTATCTCAGAGGAGCCACATGGATTCACAGTGATTAAATCATGTGATTTCATCCCAGCTCCTGGGGCCAAAGGACAAAGCACAGACTGATATTTTGCATCCGTCTCAAAAATCCCTCAGATAACCTAGAAATACTTATTTCCTTAAATATTATTGAAAGGATAGACAACAAAAGGCAATTCTCATGAGTTAAAATTTATAATTTAGTTATGATACTATTTGGTCAGATGACTACATCTCAAAGTTGAATTTCACTAGCTAATCTATTGTTAAAATCCAAGTAAACAATTGCAAGATGTGAGCTGAAGAACATTAGTAGATCCAGGTTCTATAAAATAGAGGTGGATATTTCAAACCATTTTTGGCTTGTATTTCTCTTTCATTTTATCTCTCTGGACAATGATCATACAGCTCTCTTATAGTCTGCATTTCTTTTTCTTTTTCTTTTTTTTTTTTTTTTGAGACAGTCTTGCTCTGTTGATTGGGCTGGAGTACTGTGGCGTCAGCCTAATTCACAGCAACCTCAAACTCCTGGGCTCAAGTCATCCACTTGCTTCAGCCTCCTGAGTATCTGGGACTACAGGCATGTGCTATGACGCCTGGCTAATTTTTCTGTTTTTCGTAGAGACAGGATCTCACTCTTGCTCAGGCTGGTCTCGAACTCCTGAGCTCAAGGGATCCTTCTGCCTCGTCCTCCCAGAGTGCTAGGATTACAGGCGTGAGCCACCCAGCCAGCTTTGCATTTCTTTATCTACAGATAAGGCCATCTGGTATTAACAGAGCTCTCTTTTCTAATGTCAGTACAGTCTATACAGCCGGATCATTCACCTTCCAATAATTTGATCCAGATTCAGGGGAGGGCAATTATGAATCTAAACCATATCCTGTTGCTAAGACATCAGAACTATTTGCTTCTTGTGAGGATTTTCCCAGAGCTAACAGGAGGGTGCTTTGCACCATTAAGATACCAAGAACCCAATGAATAATTCAAGATCCCTGGATGAGACTTTGGAAACAAAAAATCTCAGAATTTGGTACAGAGTTCTCATTTACAGGTTCAATTCTCTCATGTTTTCTGCTAACATTTCTTATTAGCGTGATTTGGGAAGGCACTGAACTTGAATGATATCATAAAAGACTTAGCCATTATGAAAAGATGGTGGTCCACACAAACCTTTGTCGAATGTGACTCCTTTGCTCTAGGCATTGAGACATGTTACGAGGCTGGTGTACAGCTTGATGTTAGTAAAATGATCCTTGATCTCAAAAGCCAGAATGCTCTCAGCTTCTTGACTTTAACCTGGAACCCTAAGAATGCATGGCTAAGGAGACAATATCCCAGGGAGAGAAAACCTTGCTATAATAGCACCCATTTATTCAGCATGGTTGAGAAGGAGACACCAGAGTATGGTGAGAGAGATGGATTATCAGTCAAAAGATGTGGGGTCTAGTGCTACTATCAACACTTACTAGTGTTGAGACCATGAGCCAGTCACTCTTTTTACCCTCACTTTCTTTGTTTATGACATTTGCCTTACTTAATTTACATGGTTGTCATGAGGCTGAAATGAAAAAATGTAGGTAAAAGTACTAAGCAACCTGGAAAATGCTATGATAACAACAATAGTAATAATAAACTAACATTTATTGAGTGATTACTATATAATAGATACTATTCGAGGCACGTTATACATTTTAACCCATCTTATCCATTAGTAGGGGCCATTATTTTTTTCAATTTACTGATCAGGAAATGGTGGCACAGGATGGCTGAGTAATTCGCTCAAATATTTCCTTGCTCAACTAGTAAATGGCAAAGCTGGAGTTTGAACTATGAACTTGTATGCTCTCTTGCTTCCCCAGTTACCCCGCAGAAGCAAGCTATTATTTTGTTTCAGTTGAATTGCAAGCTCTATGTTAATTAATAATCACAATATATACCATAAACGTTCATCAATTTAAATAATTAGGAAGTAATTAGCTAGATTTAACACTGTTAGTGAATCAAATGAAATAATCTTTTCCAAAGATCCCAAAAGCACTGTGACATCTTGTACTGCTTAAGACTCATCAAGATGGCCATTGTGACATCTGTATCTTTATACAGAATTATAGAATTAGAGATATAAAAGGTTCTGGAAATTAGGCTGCCTCTCATTGACCAAATATGTTGGGCTCTCTTGTCATAAGTTTGTCATAAAATGAGATATTTAGGATCAAAATCATTAGTATTTTATCATGTTGTTTAGATTCAGGGAGAATGAGTGTTTAGTGTGTAATACATGATTTTCTATCCACGTGTCTCAGTGTCTTCATTCATCACCCGCCTGTGAGCTGCGCATGCCCACAGACGTGTGTGCCCATGGGCACTTACAGCTCACGGCCTAAATAATAACCATAAATCCGACCACTATAGCCTTTATCCTTCTACTAAGTGGTTAGATTTTATGGTCATTACCTCGCAATATCTCAGTATTTTAACATCGACTGTAGAAACTGAGCTTGTCCTCAGAAATCTTTAACCTCCCATCTGTACACACCAACATCAGTGGGCAGCCAGCACATCAGTGAATGATGCTTCAGAAACAGCCTTTCTTGTAACAGTTTGAAGATCACTTCCAATTTACTGGGTAGGAAAGTATGGGTCAGCAAGATCAAATAAGTAGCCCAGGGTCACACAGCAAGCCAACTGTTACGTCTGACACAGATTTACTGATAAATAGGTTACTGACTTAGCTTCCAGCATTGGACACCTGTCTCTCAGACTACATCATCTGGTGCTAATACTTGTAGCGCACATATATTTCTTCATCAGCAAATCAGTGAAGCCTTTCACTTAACCATAGAAACTCTGATCATTCTTTCTCATTCTTCCCTTAACAGAACCTTCCTAATTTCTCTCTGGCAGAGGCAAAGCACTTCCCAAGTTGGATGAGCTTGGCACTGTGGTCCAGCACATATTTGTTTTAGGACTTCTCATGCCTGATCCTGAAAGGATTCTTCCTGCCCTTTTCAAAAGCCATTCTAAGCATGGCTGGACACTAATCTATATGTTACCACTTACTTCACGTCCCCTTGATGTTAAGGACTCGAAGAAGCTTGGAAAGATTTTTTTTTTTTTTAAACGTGTTAGCTATGCTGAGAAAAGAAGAGAAGAAGCACAAAGCCAACCTCTGTCCTCTTCATGATGTGTGTGTCACTAAAGGAGGTGACAGAGAGTGCAAACCAGATTTCACTCTAGTGCCCAAGGGGTGTGATCCCACAACGTGACTTCCTAGGCGCGGAGGTCCACCCACATTGGAATCACCTGAAGTGCTTAAAAGCTTCTAAACTCCACCCCACACATACTGAACTGGAATCAAAAGGGGCAGATGGGTCCTCAGAATATGCATTTTTAACAGGTTGCTTAGGTTTCTTATGCACGTGAAAGGTTAGCAGTCACTCTCCTCTGTACACCCACGTTCATAGCAGCATTATCCACAATAGCCAAAAGGCAGGACCAACCCAAGTGCCCATCCTCCTATGAGTGGAGAAACAAAATGGAGTATACACATACACTGCCTCATTCAGCCTTAAAAGAAAGGAAATTTGGACACATGCTATAACATGGGTGAACCATGAGGACATTATGCTCAGTGTAATAAGCCAGTCACAAAAAGACAGATACTGTATGGTTCCTCTCATAGGAGGTACTTAGGGTAGGTAAGTTCACAGAAAGTAGAATCCTGGTTGCCAGAGGCTGCGGGGAAGGGAGTCCTGGGGATTTGTTGTTTAATGGGTACAGAGTTTCAGCTTTGCAGGATGAGAAGTGTTCTAGAGATTCGTTGCACAACAATGTGAATGTACTTAACACTAGTGAACTATATACTTAAACATGGTTAAGAAGGTAGATTTTATATTATGTATATTTTACCACAATTTTAAAAAAGATTCACTATCCTCTGATAGTGTTAGAATTTAAAATGACACCAGCCTCTTTGGAAAACAGTCTGGCATTTCCTCAAATGGTTAAACACAGAGTTACCAAATGACCCAGAAATTTCACTACTAGATACTCAAGAGAAATGATCACATAAGTCCACCCAAAACCCTGTACATAAATGTTTATAGCAGCATTAATCATAATAGCCAAAAAGGAGAAACAGTCTAAAATGTCCATCCACTGATGAATGCATAAATAAAATGTGATATATCCATATAATTGACTATTATCCAGCCATAAAAAGTAATGAAACTGATACATGCCACCACATGGATGAACCCAGAAAACAGTATGCTAAGTGAAGGAAGCCACATATAAATGACCGCGCATTAGTGATACATGATTCCATTTATATGAAATGTCCAGAATGAGTAAATCTATAGAACCCAGGACTGATGTAGGGAGTGAGGGGAGAGGGGGAGTGAATGCTAATGGGCGTGAGGCTTCTTTCTACAGTAATGAAAATGTTCCAAAATTGAATGTGACGAAGGTTGCGTAGCTCTGTGAATATGCTAAAAATCATTGAATTGTACGCTTTAGATGGGTGAATTGTTCGGTATATGAATTATATCTCAATAAAGCTATTATATATATAAAAAAGAATGAATCACTATCCTAAATGAATGAGAATGTTTGTTGCCCTTAAAGATTCTCCGCAGAATCTCCATGGCTGATTGGGGAAACCGTGCCAGTGACAGACACTGACGAAATCCTCTACCTGAAATGTCTCCCTGTGCCCAATAAGAACCCTTCACACAGGTGTTTAAATCCAACCCTTTTTTCCTCTGGCCTCAGTGGAGGAGAAGAGCAGCTGCTGCTCCGGGAGGGCACTCGAATACGTTCTGTGCATGTGAAGAACATGCGCCCACGCTGCCTGGCGCGCTGGCGCTCTCCCCTCCACTTAGGAAGGAAGGTCCTTAGAGCAATGGAAGCCTCAGAAGTCTGCTGCCTTTTCAGAGTGACGCTCACAGGGCAGCCGGCAGGGTCTGTAGGCCTGAAGCATGCTGCTCACTGAGGTGGCAGGCTTCAGGCTGTTACTCTGGCACTTGAAGAGCACTGAAATGTCACAACACCCCACAGAGACTCCATTACACTTGTGATTACCCTATGTTAACGGGAATAATCACGACTCCAGTATCAAGTATTTAACCACCTTTTCCTGCCCCTTTCTCCAGAGCATTAAAACAACCTCATAGGCAATACTTGATTCATTCCCATAGGTCAATAGCTATACCACGTTGTGAAAGGCTGCCTGTTTTCATTAAGATGTTCTGCCGCATTTTTGCTCTTTTTTCACGCCAGGAAACTCTTAAGCACAGTTTGGGGCACTCTGATCTTTTAAACTTATTTTGAAAGAAAAAATTACACTGCCATTTTTTTCTGTGGCGGGAAAGTAGCTACTAAAATCATAATGCAGTAAACAATTTACATCTCTAATTGTTAAAAATCTATAATCTGTCCTTAAGTTTCTATTCCCAAACTCCCAAATCAGAAGATCTTCTATTTCCAGATTCTAGTTGCAGTTCTGATGTCTTGTCTCCCCTTTCCTGTGGAATTGGATGAACCGGAGCTGCAAGGAAAGGCTATTCTGCTGCTGGGTGGGTGACATTTGGGCCAGAAGTAGGGAGTGCTGAGCAGCAGGGCAAACTGTCATATTATTAATAGCTTGTCCTGCGCTGGGCCCCAGGCCAGAGACAGGCTTTAGGAAGAGGAGTGGGTAAGGCTTTTGATCCACTTGTCTGAAGAAGGGCCAAAGAAAGCAGACCAAAGCCAGAGAAAAGCAAGAACAGGAGCTCAGCCAAAGGCTAGCGTGGCTTAAAAAAAAAAGAAAGGTCAAGTATTTCAGTCCTTGAGTTCTTGCCTTTAGCCAAGCACGACCAGATGGTAGCTTTCTCTTGCTTCTGTCAGGATTCTGAAACTGTGCAAGCGAGGGTCATTCCATGGCCTTCGCAAATCCTGATCCACGTAGAGAAGGTTTCCTCTCTGCCCTTCCCCTTCCAGACATGCGCTTCCCCTCTGCGTAGCTGGGAAAAGCTCCATTCAGCACTGCAGAGGGAGGAGCTGTCTGAGCTTGCTGGTGTAAAGGCTGCACATGCTGCCAGTCATCATTCTCAGCAGGGTTAAATCCAGGCCCCACAGCCTGTCATTCGCTTCCCACCACCTTTATTGACTTCCCCTGACCTATCCACGCCCAGACCCACACGCCCCAAACCCCTGCTTCAGCCAGGCTTGTCCCCTCCTGTCTCGTGAGTGGACTCGGTACCAGCCCCTCTGCAGCTCTGCCCGTGGAGTCTCCCCTTGAAGCAATCTGCCTCATCCTCTCTCGCCTCCCAGTCCAACTTAACCTTCCAGGTAGAAGTTCGCTGTGTGTTACATCTGGCCCTCAGATGGCAAAAATCTTAATCTTGAGCCAATCTTTTAAAAAACAATCAGTTTTTTTTAACATAAAAATGCAGATTTCTGAATTATCTTTAAACATCGGCATCATCAGTGGGTGTGCAAGGGCACACGCTGGTAGAGTCTGGCTGGCACACTTCAGCTGGACATTCCAGTGCCCACAGGTGCCTATCACTCCTGGTTATCTTTCTGACGTGAAATCCATGTTTTCGTTGTCAGTTCTCTTTGCATGTGCAGTTATATTTCTTGGCATCCACGTATCTATTAACAGTGGGAAATGAAAGCTACTTGTTCGAAGAGAAAGGAGAAAGCATTTCTTTCCTTTTGTGAAAATGTTTTTCCTATGTATTTCATCTGCAAACAAATTGTGTTTGAATCCTCCACCTGGCTGCTTTGCTCATCTAATTATTTACATCACCTGCCTGTCCCCTGTAGCTGTCTGAGCTTGAACTCTTCCAGATATATCTGGGTTCCCACTCAGCTCCCAGGTCTTGTGGGAGTCCAGCCCACACTGAGCATTACCGGCTCTCAACCAAAGCTTTTTCTACCATGTATTTGGAACTTAGTTGCTGTTTTGTGCTAAGAATAACATTTACATAACATAAAACTCACTGTTTTACCATTTTAAAGTGTCCAATTCAGTAGATTTTAGTAAACTCACAATTTTGTGCAACTACCACTATCTAATTCCAGAACATCTTCATCCCCTTCGAAAAGAAACTTCTTTAAGCAGTCACTCCACATTCCCTAACCATGCCCATACTAGGTGTATTTTGCTCCCCAATTAGAATGTAGATTCCATAAAGGCTTCTCCATATCCCTCGAAATATTTAACACAGTGCCCAGCACGAGCAGGTGTCCAGCAGATGCTGGCTAATTACAGGACTGATTACTGTTAATTGGCTGGGAGAAGCGGGGGAGTGGAAATGGAGAAATGGAAGGAAAGTGAATCACTTTTTCCTTTGTTCGTGGTTATGAAGTGACTAAACCTGTAAGCAATTTTGTCCATCACATTATTTTTAGATGGCATTTAGAAAGCACAGAATTCCACATGATATCATTTTGGTTTTGTCCTATGGGACAAAACGATATCAAACAAATTAAACCAACTCTGTTCACCCTCGAGGAAAAACACATTTCTGAAAAATTTGAAGAAATGCACTGTCACTGCACTTCAACCTCTGCACTAACAACTACTAAAGTGTTGAGAAGTCGAGGTTCTGTCAGATTGGTTTTTGTAAAGAGATAAGGATCATTTATGATTGGCGGAGGGGCTGCTTATTTGTAAACAGTGCCAAGTGTTTTAAGAGTTCGTTATCTTAAATGGGTTAAATATTCCCTTTGTAACTTTGTAACATTTCAATAGGCTTTCAATGATAAAGGAGATAATATCTAGCCCAGCCTACTTACGAATTGTCAATGAAAACATCAATAACTTTTACTTGTATTGGATTTTCAGTTTATAATAGCATTTATATGCATTATCAATCAGCAGGTTATTTTTGCTGCAAGGGATACATATGAAATAGAGCAAATAGTATAATACATTTTTAATTAGCAGGGCCCAAACTAATGAGATTTCGTTGTGTCATTCAAGGATGTGGAATCTTAAATATAACTAACATTTATTGAGCACATACTATGCTAGGCATCCTGCATTTATTTCCTAATCCTGGGATCAGCCCCCATGAAGGAGGTATCTTTACAATGCTCATTTTACACTTGAGAAAACTGGTTACATCACATATTTGGTAAACCAGCACAAGAACTAAAGTCTGACTCAGAGCTCACCCTCTTAACTTCTGCACATCCCCAATTCCACCTTCGTATATTCTGACAGTGCCCGCTGAAACATCATAGAATTATAGCTGTTGGTTTCCTGAAAACGCTTTTGGGGTTTGTTATACATCCTAATATGTTTTAAGGTCTACCAATTCTTAAAATCAGGAAATTCTTCTCAAAGTCTAAATCGAGTTCCTTTCAGTAGTAACACAGCCTAGTCCTCCTTTCCAGACAGATACAGAAAGCTAGGTGCAGCTTCATACAAATGATTTTTCTTCATATAATGATAAATCCTGAAAATTATAATTAAATCATCCCTTCTCTTGGTAAGCCTGTATCTGGAAAAGGAACTCTCTGTTCGGCAGCAGCTGGTTTTACATTGAACCCTCCAGGCAGGGGATGAGATGATGATCAATCTTTCTTTGGATGGTTACTTCCTTGTCAAATAATGCCGATTAAAATTAAAGGCAAAAGAGACACACAGAATAGGGTGCAGTATCTAGATTTAGTGGGGAAAAGTATTCTGATGGCTTTCAGGGATGAAATATCATAGTTTAGTCTGCACATGGATGGGGCAAGGTGCCTACAGGCACCAAATAGAGTGTGTCTTTGGAATTTGGGATTGAGGAAATAAAAAGTCACCAGCTGAGAATAAAGTTACTAAGTAATTGCTACAAAGTCCATGACTTTAGCCATCTGCAGAAGTAACTCACTCACTCCAAGATAGGATTAATAGATGATTTTCTGTTGAGAACAGAATACTTCCCAAAATCCATCAAAGTACTAGGGTGTCTCCCAAACCTCCTACATGGAGGGCAAGAGTACTCATTTAGCTGTGGTCTAATGAATTATAAAATTTCTTAGGTGAGACGATCAAAAGAGAATAGAGTTGGTCTGCATGGAATCAAGGAAAAGGAGAGTCAAGAATTGAGGGTATTTACTGCCCATTGTGGTCACGGGGAAAGGAGAGGGTGCCTCGGCTGAGCAGTGAGAGTATGCAGGTTTGCCTGCCTGTTCAGCTCCATTGGGATAAGAGAGCATTGTCCTCACTCAACTGTATTCCTTACTCTCACAGGCCTGGCACATAATAAACACCCAATAGAATAAGAAATAAATGAGTGCACATCATTGAGTTCCCTTTTGTTTGATCTAGAGCCACTCTGAAATCTTATGAAATTGATTGCCTTTCCTAAGGGTATTTTTTCTATTGATAAAAGTATGCACTGATTATCTGATAGAAATATTACCAACTATGTGGCATTTACATTTCCCAGGGCAGATGATAAAAAGGCATTTTAATTAGAAATCAGTCCTTTGTGAGTTTCGTTATTGTGACTTGTTCCCCTAGTGTTCCCAGCTCTAATCATTTTACTCTGAGAGAAAGGAAATCACACTGGGCAGTGTGCAAAGCTGAGGAGCAGACAGGGACCTCTGCCAGCTGCACCCAAGTACACATTTCACAATTCAGTGTGAGCAAACAGTCCCTGATTTGAGCTCTTTCAACTCTCAACAATTAGGAGATTAAACTCTATCTAGATGCTGTGTTTATATTTCTTATATCTGATTTTAATTTTAGTAACATTGATATTGCACTTCTCAGTTTCTGAAAACCAAATAAAAAATGAAGCTATCAGTTTACACAGACTCTATTATGTGGAACTGGATTCATTTTTAGACATTTCACAAAACAGGTTTGCAAGTTTGTGTGAATGGGAAGAGGGCATAGCTTGGAAGATCATCCTAAGAGAAGGAGCAAAGGTGGGATTTCTGGGCCAAATCCAGCGAAGGAAAAATGGGGGATGGAAAATTTTGTGAAATGGGGCAGGAGATGTGTAAATGTGAGGTTTGTTAGAGAATAAGGTTTGATCCACAAGTCTTAGAAAGACAATGGGTGTTTGGAAGCTCTTTAGTAAGAAGAGGCCTTCCCATATTGCTGGTCCTTACAACAGCTGAACTTATGGGAACCGTGACACCCCAGCGGTCAAAGCGGGAAGAGAGCTGGATTAGTAAAGAGGAGTACAGGAAAGCATACCCAGATTAGTGGCGTTGACTAAGAAGGCAATGAGTAAAATAGGGATTTGCCAGGGTCTTGAGAAGTCATTCACTGGGGAATGTAAGCATATAAGCAGAGTAGAGGTTTGGAAAGAATGGAGTGTGCAGAACCCTGATGTCAAAGAGGAAAATGAGTGTACCACTCAAAGGTGCTACATGGATGGGGTTTTATGGGTTGGCTGACCATGTTATTTGTCCTCCAAACTGACTCACTTTTGAGATTGAAAGGGGGTGCTTTTAATACTTGCACTAGGAAATAAGCATAAAATGGGGCTGACCTGAGCAAACTGGGGTGCATGGTCACTATATTCATAAGGGGCCTGAGGAGTGAATTTCAGTGGCCAGTAGAGAGAGTGGAGATCCATTGGTAATAAATCAAAGACCAAGTTAACAGGAATTGGGGAGCTTGAGGGAGATAAGAACCAGGCAGAAGTAGTATCCCTTCCCTTCCTACCTCATGGGTATGACCACACCTAAATAATGTGGCTGCACATTAAATTGTATCTTGTTGGTTTATTTTATACCTCCTGGGAATACTTAGTCAAAAAGAACTTGAGCCAGGGCGAATAATGGCAGGGTGGCCTTGCTTCTCCTCAGAGGCTGCGTGCACACAGGTACTTAGAGCATTTAAGTAGCATTGCTGCGACTCCCCGCTGAACCCAGAAGTTGGCAATCCCCATTCTTTTATAAATACTACAATTAAGATTTAAATCTTTCAAAGCTGCTGAAGAACAGAGTCAATGCATATTTGGCGCAGTCGGTTTAAGTTTTAAAAATAGGCTTCAGGGCAATGCCATCCTCGTTAGAGTTTCTGGCTGCTCAGCCTGGCTTTATTATGGAATTGTTTTTGCAGGGATAAGGGGAGAAGGATTAACACTGAAGGAAAAACCATCATCCTTCACTAAAGCGGGGTGGCCAGAGGCAACAACACGGGTGTGAGTTTGAGAGGAAGGCTTTACAATGGCCGAAGGGAGAGTGTGTCCACCACCAGGGCTGTTTGTGCTTCTCTGGCTTTGGTGCCCCAGCTAACTAAACAGTCCCTGGCAGGCTGAACTGACGCTCTAATGACAGGCTGAAGCCTATGAAATGAAATTAGCTATAAAAAATGTGTGCACCATCAAACCATTAAATCAGCCGTGGTCTTTTGCTAAAGAGAAGGCTCACAATGCAGGCATATAGGTAGCCAGAACAGCCAGTTCTTACAATTTGCTTTACTTTTCTGTACCAATTTCTTGTGTTTTACAAAAATGCATTTAATGGAGGCAACTCTTAAAAACTAATCTACTCTCATGAAAAGGAAAAGGGTGGGGACTTGTGCTATGCAAAATCCTCTTTTTGCTAAAGAGCCTCTGAACTTCCATTGTCCTCCTACCATTTGTGGGTCAATGCTTATCAAAGCATTTAAACAATAATTCATCATCATATTTAAAAGTACGGATTTCAGAATTCCAGTGCTTTGGTTTAAGGCTAATTCTTTCCACTTGTTTTCTAAATCTTGTCCCATCTGCCCTTATGACTCTCCATCAAGTATCTCCATTCTGCCTGATTCTCTGCTCTCTGCCTTTTCTGGGCGTCTTCCCTTCTGCTTGTTAATATGCTGATTGCACTCCCAAATTCTCCCTTTGTGATGACTTCAAACAGTTACTCAAGCCAGACACCTGGTGTCATCTTTTATGCCTCCATCTCTCAGCCTCTCAGATACAGACATTCACCAAGTGTTGTTAGTTCTACCACCTAAATAGTGTAAAAATATCCCTCTGTTTGTATCCCCACTGCCACTTCTTGGTTTAAGCCTGTGGTCCTCAACTTTAACACAATCAAGTGAAACACAAGTGCCTGAATCAGGGGTTTGCAACCCTGGCTGTACATTAGAATCACCTGAGGAGCTAAAAATGCACACAACTGCCTGTGCTCCAGTGTCAGAGATTCTTATTTAGTTGGGGTGTGAGTGTGTGTGTGAGTGTGAGAGAGAAAGAGAGAGAGACAGACGGATGGAGTTGTGGGCATGATTTTTTAAATGCTCCCTAGGTGATTCTAATGTACAGCCAGGGAGGAGAACCCCTGCTCTGGGCCCTCACCATGTCTCACCCGACAGCCTGAGCCTGCTGTTAGACTCTACGCTTCTTGTCCTTACCCTCAAATCCATCCTCTAACCAGTGGTCTCCAAACATTTTAAATTATATAATCCTTACCATTTAAAAAAAAAAGATTCAACACTGCTCTAATACATGAAATCTTTTTATAAATTATATAATGTACTATTGAACTAGTATAAAACATACCCAATAACTGAAAAATAATTTTAAGTTGAGATACAAATAAGTAGAAGTATGAATATTTTCTGTACCCCAGTTGATCTTAAATTCCCAAATTTGGGAAATACTGCCACAGTAATTGGTCTAAAGTGAAATCTGATCTTGTGAATCCAGTGTTTATAACCCAGCGCTGGTTCCCCAGCATGTGTAGGAGACAGCCCCAGGTTTTTAGCCCTGCGGACAGGGCTCTCCATGATATACAAACTTTCCCAGGCTTACATCTCTCCGGAGTGCCATTCTTTCTGCCTAGTGGGACCATCATCTGTTTGTCTACCTACCAAAATCCTTTTCATATTTCAAGACCTGATTCAGACATTGTCTCCTCTGTGTGACCTTTCTCAGAGCTTCCAAACAGGGGGATATTTTTAATCTTATGAGCTCTTTTAACACTGAGTCTATATCTCTATTTTGACACATACTGTCTTTTAAAAGTCTTTGTTTAGGTGTCTCTCACTAGACTAGAATCTCCCAGGTGGCTAAGGAGTTTTTCAGTTTATTAGTTGGTGAAATTCCAGAAATCTGGGCACATTTTGCAAAGCAAAATTATGTATTTAACTAAGATTGCATTTAACAGAATTTATTCTTAATAATGGTCTGGTTATTTTCTGGCATCTTCCACTGAATTATGTGGATCACTGGAAGATTGCAGGGTGCAAGATCAGAGTGTAAATAGATTTACCAGCTACATATGCCCTAATTTCCTTCTGGACTTTAAGACAGAAAACTAAATTCAGTTAAGACCTATTGTGTAACTCAAGGGTGTGCCGATTGAAGTGTGGCTTAGCAGGCAGGGAAGGTGTGATGCTGCTATTTTAAATTTCCTCAGTGGAAAATGCATAAAGAGAATCTGGCTGCTTAGGGTCAGACCACATGGATCCAAAAGTTCAGGGTTCCCAGGACTATACAAATTCACACTGCAGTCACTGCCTTTCTCTCTCTTGCCTGGGTTGGCAATGAGAGACCAGGGTGGTTTACACTAAAAGGTTCACGGGAACAAATCAGAGAATCCCAGAGTCAGAGTTCCAAGTCAGGCACCCTGGGGTCACTCAGCAGAAATCAGAAGCATGGTCACTAAAATCCAAGGAGGTAGGCTCTTCTGACTGGGCTATAATGTTTCATTCACTGAAGACATGTTGTTTCCAAGATGCCCAAACTCTTACCCTTGATGGAGTAGAAATGTGATAGATACAGAATGTGTCTTTTTGTCAGTCTTCATATTCCTAAAATAGAAGCAACTCCTCACTCATAGAGCTCCATGCCCCTCTTTCATCCTTCAAGTTGCACTGGTAGTGATGTTTCCCAGCCCTGCTAACGTGTCTGTAACACTTGAGTATACACATACACTAATATATCGACCACACTTCAAGCTCCGTGAGAGGGAAGATACATGTTTTATGACTTCCCAATATCACTGTAGGTGTTTAATAAATATTTGTCAGACAAATAATCAAAACAAAAAAGTCATTAAATGGGAAAAGAAGGGGAGACAAATTGTATAGCTTGGAGAGATGGCAAAGTGTAAGAATGTTTTGTGGTTTTCAGACATTCTCATGGGGTTTCTGTGCTAGACAAGGAGGCAAATGCAGGGGATTAGTACGTACATCCACAGGATATTATGAAACTTATTTGAAGGAAGAGTAATTGGTAATAGGAAGAAATATTAATGCAAATTTAAAACACTTCAAAACTAGCTCCTTACAAATTATTAATAATCAATTCTCCTCAGAAGCAATTTTAGTTTATCTATAGTGTTTGTCTCTCTGACTACATCTTTGGGAAGCTTAGTAGTTCCTATACTCTCTGCCCTTTCAGAACTTATAGAAATGGTTCAAGTATTCTTCCACCTGTGATTTCAAGGCAATACAAATCCATTCCCTTCCATGAATTTCTTTCTTTGTTCTTATTCCCAGATAAATTACTTCTATTTTAGAAAAACTTGTATGTCTAATTATATATCTCAATTTTTTTCTCATTTAACATTTTATAGTTTTACATTTAAAACTTATGAGATTTTGCATATATTATTGCCATATTATAAATTTAATATAAAATAAAAATGACAAAACATTCTTATATATTATTATAGGTACCTACATATAGACTAAATGTTAAAAACACCCATTGGAAAATAATATCAGTGATAGGGAGTTTTTGGAGAGAGTCAGGAATTGTTGCCAAAGCTCATCATTATCCTAACGTGCAAACCAGTGTTCTAAAAGTTGACTATTATATAAAAGTCACAAAAGTGTTTGTTAAAAATGTATAACTTAGGCTTCAACTTCAAAAACTCTGATGCAGCAGGCTTCAGTTTATATTGGTGAATGTGCATTTGGAGAAGAACCTCTCAGTTGATTTAGCTGCAGGTGATTAGATGACCACCCTAAATCAGTGAATACACACAGCTGGCAGGTGAATGTAGGTCTCTGAAACTCCAGCGTGAGGCCAAGGCAGTCATTAGTTTGTAGGTGGAGTTAAGACCTTGGAATGGATGGAAATATCCAAGGGAGAGTGTAGAGCCAGAAGAGTGGTAGGCAAGGGTAGAAAGCCAAAGTGCAAGAGATAGAAAGAGGAGGAGGATTCTACCAAGGAAACGAATGCGTGCCTGGAGAGGGAGGAGGAGAACAGAGTGCACCATGTCATAGAAGCCAAAGTGACAGAGAGGGTGCTCAACAGGACCCAATAAAACAAAATGGCCAGGAAAGGGAGGGCCAGAAAAATGCTCATTGTTTGCTCCTAGGAGGTAGGGTTATTTTTCATTCCATTCTCAGTACCTGGCATATTGTAAACACTTGATAAATGTTTGGGGAACTAAATTTGATTGGCAAGGGCAGCTGCCATACAAGAATTTTAAAGAGCTAAGCTACAACTTGGTTCCATCAGGAACTTTCATTAGAATGAGCAAATTAATGGATATAACAATCCACAATGGAGAATTAATTGTAACCAGATCGGTAAAGCAGTTATTTTGAGCCATCTGCAAACGTGTGGTAATGACATTTAAAAACAAAACAATGCCTAATCCTTGTGTATATGTGATGACATTCTAGAGAAAGGAATTTTACCAGTAATTTTAAAAAACAAAGCAAAGACCTTTAAAATCTTTAAATTTAGATTGTAAGCGTGGTTTTTTTTAATACAAAATGCTCTCTCATGATCGTTTGTAGAAGCGTGTGTAGTCATGAGGAGACCAAACCACATAAAAGGAGGTAAATGACTCTCCAAGAAAGCACATGTGTTGGTTGCTATGACAACAGCTGGGTTTTTTTTTTATTGAATTGAGAGCAAAAAATCAATTAGAAACCATTGGAAGAACTTGCACAGGAGCATAAAACATTCTGCCTCACAGTTTCAGGAACTTTGCCACATCTGTGTACTGAACGACAAGGGTTTGTGTGTGCCCATCAGTGGAGTCGTAGGGAAAGTCACTCTTGAAGCATTGCCGTCATTCTAACATCCCCTTTCATAACCTGCTCTTCTCAATACCCAAGTAACTTATCAGAGTGGTAAAAAATGTAGGTGGTTACTTGCCTCTTTTGTACCAATGCCATTAAACAATTTTTGGCTCTGATCTATTTGTCTTGGAACAAAACAGTTTTCATTTGTATTTATACAGACAGCCTACATCTCAGTAGCAATTTCTTCCCACACATGGTATGCACCTGGCTAGTTAAGAAAACACAGGGGGGATAAAGCAGCCTCAGGAAGCCATCCTGCCAACCCTCACCCAGGTCTCCTTTCTCTCTTTCCTTGGGGATCTACTATTCTCCTTTCCTATCTTTCTGAGGTACTAAGAGGACTAAAGAAAGATTTCCAAGTTTTTCAAACTTCTTAAAACATTGTTTAATTGCTGGAATGGGAAGAGGCCCTATGACAGAGAAGATAAAGGCTCAAGAACAGCCACACCGAGACCATACATCAGCTCTAGATCACCAGGGGTGCTCTAAGAACATTTGGTGGAAGGGTTCTTATGGTCATCCAGTGATAGCTTTTAGTCTAATGAGCTCATTAATCTCATGAGGAGATGGTCAGGCTTTCAGAGTGGACTGTACATAGTTCATTTATGAGATTACCAAGGGAAAGAGTGACCCATTGAGAGGGTCTTTGCTTTTCCTATTTATCCCAAATCACCCCCTTCATCGCAGTGTTTTTCAAATTTGAGACACATTACTGGGTTTGGGGATCAACTTAGCGGGTTGAGACCATCATTAAAACAAAAAGAAGAAGAAGAAAGAGATTAAGATGGAAAATACAGTGAATCTCAGCAAAAGTTAAAATGTGTTTTGTGAAACTTGTTTCAATTGCTCTCTCTACATATTTATGCACTGAGTTGCTAGATTGAATGTATTTCTTATTCCAGGTCCTGGCCAAAAAGGTTGGAAAGTCAGACTCTGCTAAGAATTGCTCAATGTTCTCAGTGGTCTACAGAAAAAAATGAACAAAGAATTCCGATTCCTTCACTCTAGGGCTGGGATTGTTCCCCAAACCTACAACTCACTTCTGCAACTTTGTGCTAGGCTCTAACTTTTCTACTTACTGTCCTCTCAACTTTTGCTCATCTCAGAGTCCATGCTCCCCTGTGCCCTTTCCTCCTAATGCCTCCTGTCTTTTGTAGTTTCAAGTTCTGCTCCCTTCAGAGACCATTCAAGCCACTTCACCCACAGCTTCTCCATCTCCTCCCACCACTCACCTCTTCTTTGTGGTGCTGCCCATTTCCACGTCTTAGCTCTCCAGTTGTCTTCTCTGCTCCGTGTCTGCCTCCTATCACACTCCACTCCCACATCTTTAGCAATGTCTTCTCCCTCCCTGGGTCTGCCTCCCTCTCCCTGTTGCTTTCCTCTTGGCATCTGCCTTCTAGCTCATCAGCTTCTCATTGGCCTGTTTTTGTTGTCTCGTTCTTTCTGCTTTCTTGTGTGTATCTCTAGTCTCCCCACTTGACTGAAAGCAACTTGAGCCCAGGGACTCGAGTAACCCCATGATGTTTGGCACAATGGAAGGCATCTAATAGGTGCTCAGTAAAAATGTCTTGAGTCAATCAATCATCAATCCCTCCTTTCCACTGAAACTCTACCATATTCACTTCAGGATCTTTCTCTTTAGATGCAATATTTTGTGTCTGAAATTACTGCTTTTCTTCAGCTCTCTCATATTTATTACCTCACTTGATCTTATCTATAAGGATTTGGTTAAGTAGGCATGGGTTATGGTACTCGTTCTTAAGAGATGAGGCAATTGAGTCTTAAAGAGGTTTGTAACAGTGACATGGCTTATCAGTGATATTCCCAGAACCAGAATCGAGGATATATCCTATTCTATTCCATCATCCTCTTCCAATGTAAACTTGACGACAATAATCACACAATAAAATAAGAGGCTCACTCCATGCAAAATGTTGTGTATGGAGAAGAAAGCCAAAGAAATAGTCCCAGGACATAAACTATGTTCTTATGGAATAAGAATTTGAATACCTTGTATTAAGGCCAAAATTCTAGGTATCATTTTTGTTTCTGTAATTGCACTTGAATTCTAATGATACCACAGTAAATGGGAAGAAAGCCACTATCTCCCTATGGAGGATGTGCTGCTTCCAACTGTCAGGTTGACAAACTTTTCATTAATCCTATCCTGACAATTAGCTGGGACTCTGTACAGTGTTACAACTAAGAACCAAGATCTCTTTCTGGTTAATTTGTTAATTTGCTTCTTACCAAGCTGTTCTCCTAAATGTCGGCCTCTCTCAGTTGAGATGACCCGCTCGTCTTCCATGTCACACTTGTTCCCAACCAGAATAACCTGGGCATTATCCCAAGAGTATGTTTTGATTTGAGTTGACCTAAAAGAAAAGGAACAAGCACAAAATGATCAGAGAGAAGAATAACATAATATGAAGGAGATGAAATATATTCCACAGATGATGATAACGTAAAAAAAAAAAAAAATGAATCCCAAATAAATGCCTGACATTTAGAATTAATTAGTTCAGTGCAATTTCACCTTTGAGATATTCATCAGAGATTGCATGAGTCAAAAATCAAGGGAACACTGGTGGTGTACTAAGAACTCTTTTGTATTTGATGAGATTAATGCTACTTCTGCTGCTTCTTTTCCTTCTTGTATACCCACCTTAGGTAATATCTTTACAGCTAGGGTAGTCAACCACCCTGGTTTGCCCAAGACTTTCCAAGTTTTAGCAGTAACAGTCCCATGTCCTAAGAAACCCCTCAGTTCCAGGGAAACGTAGATAACTAGTCAATCCACTTACAACCCATCACACAAAAACATTATTTTGCTTTATCATAACAACTTGAAGAGCTAAGGCAATTGGGGCTTAGGAACTCCAGGGGAATGATAATTTTAAGAAAAAGGAATCATGAACAGTGATATACTCATACCTTACATTTCTAGGAGAAAAATGCCAGGTTGATTAGAAGCAAGATGATAATACAATAAGCTGGCATTTTAAGTGCTATAAATGGGATATGTAGAATTTAGAATAAGCCTCCAGTATGGATCATGATGCAAAAACCAACTTTTGATTTTGAAAATTAGATAATAATTAAAATAGTTTATATTTGCAGGTATTGTCCTAAAAGCTTTACATATGCTACATTAATTTAATCCTTAGACTAACTCAAGGGACATATTAGCATCCTCATTTTACAGTTGAGGAAAATGAGGCAGAGAGAAGTTAAGTAAATAATTTGCCCAAGATCACTCAGCTGGTGAAGTGACAGACCTGGGAAATATGGGGCAATACGGCTCTCAACCCTGTGCTCCTAAACACGTTTCCATACTACTCATTAAAAGTTTGATAAGTGAAGTTTTAGTGCATTTATTGTCATCCAGAGAGAAAGCTGAGAGGGAGCCACATTCTCTAATTCTCCCTTTATATTGGCCCTGTTCTTATTTGGGAACAACAGTCCAAGATAAGTGGGAAAGACATATTGCCCAGGGGGTGGTCAGGAGAGGAATACTGAAATGTTGGAAACCCAAACAAATGATTAACGTTTGAAGGAATATATTTGTAGGGTTAAAAGAGAAGCTTGGGAATGGTTCTACTAACAATTGTCCTTCAGGAGTTTTGAATAGAAAATAGCAATGAGCTGTTCTCAGCTTGAAGAGGGAATAAAAAACAAATAGCTTTAAACTGCAGCAGGAGAACTTTCAATGAGCTATAATCACTGTTCCTCCCTCCTGAGAAGAAAGGAAAGAGCTAAGAGGCACATAGGGTTTTATTCCAGAATATTCCCCTGAACCAAGTACACACAAGTTTTCAAATGAGATTCAAGTGTCTGATGAAATATACTCTTGATTTTATCTGTACATCTCAGAGGCACAGCATATTATATCAGAAAAATCTGGGAGGTCTGACCTTTCTAATTCTGATACCTAAGTTAATATTATATTCCTTTAGCACCAGTCAGATTCAGCATGTATCCATGGCCTGGAGCAATAAAGACAGAAATTCTAAACTCTATATCTTTTCCTCACTGCATCTGATGTGTGGAGTATGTGAAAAAGTGATGAATTCATAGTGAATTAAGGTGTAAAAAAATCCCACACTTGGACACCTTGAATCTCAAATGTTAATATATTTTTACAAAGAAAGTCCAAAGTTTCTTTTAAAGGATCTCAAATCTGATCATATTTCCTTATGTAATTTTCTTTCCATTATCCCTCTGTTCCTATAGGCCTTACAAGCCAAGGGCTAGCCTACTTGGAAGGGCCTTTGGAAGAGAGTCCTTATATTAATGGAGAAAGTTCTAATCCTGGTAGCACAGCCAGAAATCAGATACCCAGAAAGAGATTAGTGATGGAAGTTCACAGGAGAGTGTGACAGCTATGTAAGGAAGGAGCTGGGGCCAGGGTGCAAATGATAGGGCTTACT
>NW_012149897.1:841740-843022 GCF_000956105.1 Propithecus coquereli
ACCCTGGTTGATTCATGAAGTACCACATACCATAGACTCTAGATGCCATAAATTATAAGATAAAAATTATTTTATGTCAGCCAAGAACAAAAAGATATAGCAAATTAAACTATGTCATGATATCTTAACAACAGCCCTGCTTGACACATGTCAGTCACTTCAGCTTCTTGTTGCTTTGAAATTTCTTTCATGTCTTTGAAAGATTTAGAACTTTTTTTTGCTTTTAGTTGCTTTGCTTAGTGTATGATAGATAATCATGTCATGCCTATCTCAATAATAAAAGTTAACATACTTTATCTGCTCATATCTTTTCTTCTTAGGTATACAGCAGTAGGTTGTTGCTTTGCAAGAAAATATAAAATGAAGGTCATTACTTTAAAATGAGTATTCATATCACTAATAGCAAATTCATACCCCTTTCTGCATACACAATAACTTTCTATGCATGTATCAATAATTGCATTACTCATTTGAGGTAATGCCAATATAAGCAACTATGACCAGGTTAGTGCATGTACAAGCAATGAAATCCATATTTCATTCTGCCTGCATAGTGATCACAACAAGCCATTGGCAATAAGACACATAGCAATGTCAAAGATTTAAAATATGAAAAATTGTGCTTTTTAGAATCTGTAAAATGCTATTGTGTTCTTGATTTCTTTTATGTATGAAGATCTAGGTTGAAATAAGTAAGAGCTTGAGTTATTCTGTTAACTCAGGAGAATTTAGAAATAAGGAAGTATAAACCCCCAAAGTTGAGAAAGACTCAGAATTGTGCATTTTTCATCTGCACTTTAGTATGAATTAGGGCCAGAAGAATGTTGGGATAGTAATTCAATTCCCATCCCTTCCAACTCAGAATCATAACAACTTATTCAGCCAGTTTGAGAGAAGGCTCTAATGCTAAGTGAATTATGGAGGAGTCATTCTGAATTCTTTAGCATTAGTATCCTCATATGTAAAATGAGGCTACCATATTATCTATTTACTCTGGGGCTGTTGTAGGCCAAATATGGTTTTAGATAGGGCCACACTGTAGGCCAACATCTCTTCACAAATAGAACACATTAGTCTCAGTTAGGGCAGCCAGCTGCTCCTCTTCCCAAATTTGGCTCAACTCATACTCTCTAATACCTATAATCTAAATAATAATTGGAATTTTTTCATTAAAGAATCTCTGATTTTGTCTTTAGTTCATATCTCCAGGCTGAGGTTTTACATAAGTAAATTTTTAACTGGGAGTAGATGGCCTTCCTCTGGTATATCTATTAGTGGTATG
>NW_012149897.1:850425-853915 GCF_000956105.1 Propithecus coquereli
TGGGGGTCTCTGGCGGGAAGAACTGGGGCTTTCAGAGGGGCTGAAGGGCTAAGCCAGGTTGGGGCATTGTGCCTGGCAACAGTGATGCCTCCTGCCTGGCAGTGGAGGGCTGGCGGCTCTGAGGCTTCGCCCTGGGGCCTGCATCATCAGTGCTTCCCTTTTGTGAGTTCAGCTCAGCCTCTGCCCTGGAGTAAGGAGAGGGAAAGGGGCGGGTGTAGGTAAGGGGCCGTCCCAGCCAGTGTTGTGTCTTGGAAAGGGAGAGGAGGGGAGGAGAATGATAAGCAGGGAGGCAAGGAAAGATTATCCTCAGGGCCAAGCAATAGACTCACTGTCCTTTCCTAGGCCTTAGGTTTTAGTAAAAGAGATTTAGAAGACCTGGAGCTACCTGCTGTCTTTCAACACTACATTTGCCTTTTAACCCCTCCCATTGAGTGTTTCTGCAGCATTTCTCTATTGATTGTCATAAAAATCACTGTAAAATCATCTCTCTCTGTCTCTCTCTCACACACACACACACACTCCCCTTAACCTTTAAAATGACAGTGTTTTTCAAATGAACCAGAGCAAAGAGGTTTTGTCATTGCAGAGAACTCTGGCCTCAGGAAACCAGAAAGTACGAAAAGGCCAAGCTCGTCAGTTGCTGTTTGCCCTCGGTTGTAGAGAGTAATTGCTATTCAGTCTTTCAGGTCTCACGTCAAATAATGCATCTTGTGATGGGATTAGCTGCAGGTTGTGCGTGCAAGCCACAGCACTTTGGCTAATACGCCGTATGGCTCAGTGGAGAAGTGGTTCATTAAACCTCATGCTTGGTTCAGATGCTCAAATTAAGTTCTGGTCTCATGCTGCTGTATGATCAGAATGATCCATGTTCACATTACATTCCTTAAAGACAGATGAGGCCAAAATGGTGCAAAACGTGCACCATTTTGGAGGGGGGAAATTCCAGAAGTCTACCATTAAAATCAGTGAGGAAGGCAGGCTACAACTGATGTCTAAGAGCAGTACATCAACTAACAGGAGATGCATCTCATGCATATATTACCATCCATTCTTAAAGTACACATGTGCCCTTTTATTACTGCTTTAGAAGAAACTATCCAATATTACCAAGCTTCTTGAGAAGATCATATTAACTAGTAGTGATCACATCTCAAATTAAGGCAAAACCAAACTAAACAAAAACAAAGTAACTTCTAAGAAAACACACACACGCGGAGAAAGCACACAGAGGACTTTTGTACCAACAGAAGCACTTCTGCCTCTTGATCAGTGTTGTCTAGATGTCAGTCATTTGTCCATTTGCTCCTCAATATGATTCTCACCCTCCCTGTGCTGTGTGCTGTGTGGCAGGAAGCCGGCCCGTGTTTTCCCAGCTGCCTTGCCAGCTGGTTTCCGATGGCAGACACTGGCAGGGGACTGGAGAAAGGAAGGAGGGGAGAAGCTGAGTGTTTCTCACCCTGCTTGGCTTTCAGCTCCTCTCCAGGAGGGGCAACAGCTCTATCATTTCCACAGCCTGTGGGCTCTGGGAACACCACAAACATCTAGGTTGCTTTGTTTCTCCAACTATTGTGGAGGCTTCATCTGTCACAAGCACTTTCAAATGGAAGAACAGTAAATAATAAAGTTAGCATAACTAGAGGTTCTCCCATCATAATTTATCTACTCCAGAAAGATCAATTTTAGCTAAATGGATGTATGTTGTCAGTTATGAGAATACCGAAGGCTGCGTAACAAAGTTGTAGTTAAGATGTAGTACGTCTTAGTCAGCTCAGGTTGCTATAACAAAATATCATACACTGGGTGGCTTAAGCAACAGAAATTGATTTCTCTCAGTTTGGAGTCTGGGGAGTCCAAGATCAAGGTGCCTGCTGATTCATTCCTAGTGAGGGCTCTCTTCCTGATTTGCGGAGAAATGCCTTCTTGCATCCCCACATGGTAGAGGGATTTCTCTTGCGCCCCTTCTTATAAGGGTACTAATCCCACAATGGTTGGGGCCCACTCACATGACCTCATCTAAACCTAATTACCTCCCAAAGGCTCACCTCCACATGCCATCACACTGGGGATTACGGTTTCAACATATGAATTGGGCAGAGGAGAGGGAGACATAAACCTGAACTCATCTTCAAGTTTCTAGGTCAGTGAGGGGCAATTAGAATTTGAGGAATTTCCCATAAAGTCTGAAATTTTTATATTGCTTTTTCCTACCTAGAATTAACTTTTAAAAATGCTAAGAATCAAATATCATATATTTCTTATTTTTTAGTTTGTGTTTCTACTAAGCTTTTTTCCCGAGTAAAAGAGCTTTCAAAACTAGAAATCCATTTTTCTTTCATCGAAGGCCTGCCTCCACGGAGGCTTCAGGAACAAATTCTTCAGGGATATTTTAAAGTCAAAGTATCTTTCAGGGACAGTCATAGGTCTCCAGGGATGTCCTTCTATTCCTGTCTGAGGAGAAATAGTTTTTGGTCACAATTATTTATTTCAAATTCAAAATAAGTTATTTGGCCCACAGAATTTAATATTCCCTTTCATTCATGGAGTTTTCCAGCTACACCAAACATCAGCATTTCTTGGGTACATCCCATACCTTAATTTTTCCAAGTTTTTGCCCTTGGTGCCACGAATGCTAGAATGTCTTTTGCTAGAGAAGCTAGAAGCATTATCCATCTCATGTTAAAGAAAGTGCACAGAGGATAAAGAAAGCCATGACCACCAAATTTGGTACATCAAATTAGAATTAGCCAGATGTTTGCTTTGCAAATAGAATTTTATGAACCTCATTGTTGAAATGCTAAGCCAAGAGAGCGGGGGAGTTAATTATGTTGCTAATAGTAAGGGAAGCTATAATATCCTCTGTGGTTATGGCTAGACATGTTATTAAATGTCATAATAGTTCAAATAAAAGCAAACCACATGGAACAAATAAAGAGTATCTACCATGTAGCAGAGAATAATTCAGTGAACACAAAGGTTTTCAAAACCGTTAGGTTTAAGTTTGAATCAAATACAAATTAAATATGAGTAACATCTCATCAAAGTAATTCTATTATTCATCTCATTGTAAATTACTTAATGGTGTTACAAATCAAAGAAATTGGAAATTGAAAAGAAGTCTTAGGCCATTTAATTTAGCTGCCCGTTTGCATAAGATTTTCCCAATGGGTTTACTTACTAGATAAACCTAAAATAATGAGGGAGGGAGGATAGTTCAATAATCTGATTGAAAATGTTAGTTTTATTTCCTGAAACAAATATCTAATTTTCTTGTCTTTAATTTTATGTTTGAGCAGTTGATTTTGGACTCTTTGGAGTCAGGCAAGAATACTTATTCTTTCTGCAGCTTTCCTCTGTTCACTGTGTCAAATTCTCAAGAAATGCTGTATCATGTTTTGTCATTTCACAATTCATTTGTTTTGCTTGTAGCCAACTAAAGTCATTTCAAATACGTCAGTAAACACTAAAGTTTTAGAATTTTGAAGAAATTGAT
>NW_012149897.1:853965-856011 GCF_000956105.1 Propithecus coquereli
GGGCTGTCTTTCCTTTCACAGCTCACCTCCCCTTTCCCTGGATATTTCTTGCATTTTCCAAATAAACTACTTGTGTGCAAATTCCTGTCTCAGAGCCTGCTCTGTGGAGTCCTAGTAAGGGGCCCAAGTTTAACAGTGGTCTGGAGCTCGCAGCTCAAAAGCACTGATTGTTAAATAATTTTTTCCTTTTTTTCAAAGAGCCAGTTTACTTGTACACCACTGAACTTAAGCTTCATTAGCTTTGTAAGAATTCACCTGTAGCCATCACCTGTGCCATTTATGGCCTCTGCGTTAGGCTTTCTCGTTCTCTTCCATCTGGTCTCAGCATACATATTCCTCTGGATTAGGTGCTGTCGTATGGGCCCACCTATGGCCCACATCACTCACTGAGGCTTTTTCACTTATTTCTATTCTCCTAGACTATAGGGACTATGAGGGTAGATCCCTCAACTATTTGTTCTCTATCATGTCTCCAGCATTCAGCAAAATATGTGGCGCATAGAAGGTATTCAAACAGTAACTTTGAATTAGTGATGGAAAAAGGGAGTGAATGATAGACTGAATGTAACAAAAATGTCTAGTAAGTTTAGGTAATTCAGAATATAGGCATAAAATAAAAACACAGGAGAACCACCATCTTTTGTGATATCAGTGCCCCACTGTGCCCCTTTTAGGATGAGTTGCTGGCAGGTTCTTCCATAGAACCTTTTATACCTGACAGCGTCCATGGTAAGGGAAGGCAAGTGCCCCTCCCCCACACAGCTGCAAAGGCCATCTGTGTGACCAGCTATTCATTACAGCCTGGAGAAGTCCGTACTGATCCAGCACCAACAGTGGGTTGAGGACACCTCAGGAGCAACTTAGCACTTCAACATAGTGGAATAGTTGCGTTGGAGGTGCCCTAGTCCAGCTTCTTTATTTTGTAGACAAATCTGAGATTCCAAACGTGAAGTGACTTGACTCAGGTGGCACAACTACCTTGTAGCGAGGTGGGTCACATCCCAAGGCTCCCCAGGAATGCTCTTCTACAACGTGCTGTCCTGCTTCCATAGGGACGGAGAGTGACTACATTTTATTGAATGTGGAACTTGGTAAGAAATTCATATCCTAAATATTTGGTTATCTTTTAAAATGAAAAATAATGCATCTTCTAGAAAAATAAAAAAATCCTTGAATCTCTGTACATACAGGAGTGTCATTCAGCTGTGTGTGGGAATGAGTAGAACTGCATATGCTGGAAGAATCTGTTTGATCTGCCTTTCTGCAGTAAGCCTGTTGCTGAGAGCCAATACCGAAAATTTATTTAAAGAATTCAAGAAGTAGTCTCCTCGATCCACATGGTCCTGAAACTACCTTGCACCACTTTTGATTCTGCGTTGTTAGTCTAAGTCTAACCTTAGACCTATTTCCATCATGCCTCTTTTATAACTTCTGATCTCATTTTTATTTCATAAAATGTCAGATTCTATTTTTTGAAACCATACGTGTGATGGAAACAATTGGACATCTCTTTTCTTCTATGCAAGAGGGGAAAACAACAACTAGGTTAAGTAAGGATCATCCTTCTGGGCAACAAAGAGAGAGGAATGGAAGTCTAACCTAGAAAAGGGTAAGATGTACCTCACTCAAGAATGCCTGGATTATTCTTTTACAAAGGGCAAGGCCAAAGGCATGTTAATAGAAATATCCTTTCCTCAAATCAGACAAGATTGTATTATTCCCAGGGGAATTAATGGTTTTTGGCGAGATGGGCTTGCTTCTTGGGTTAATGGTAAGATAATCAAGCTTGCTGAAAGGGAAGTTGAACTTAGAACCCAGTACCTGTTTTGTCCTCACCCAGATACCAGAATCTTCTTTCCTTCATAACCCTAGTGGCTAAACAGAGGGGAAGCTCCATACACACTCAGCCAAAGGCTAAGCACTGAGGTTTGTAAGATATTAAGATAGAACCAAGGAAGAAGGAACTTCCTCCTCCTTTGGGAGAGGTAAAGTTTCCAAGGAGAAGAAGTAGGACCACGAGTTTGTGGAACTTTGAAATAGGATCTT
>NW_012149897.1:859266-860053 GCF_000956105.1 Propithecus coquereli
AAGTGGTAGTGACACACTATTTCAAAATCATTCTCTAAACAATTCTCATCGTGATTTTCCTTGCTGTTTTATAATCTCTAATTAGAAAAGTTTGAAGTGGGAGCAAACTAAAACCAGAATACTATCCGATTCTATTTCAACTCAACAAATGCATTGTCAGGTTTTCTGCAAGGACCTCGGGAGACGGCAGTAAAGAAGAAAGATACGTTCTCTGCTCTTAGGGAGCCTGCAGTCTGGCTCCACTCTCGGATCTTGCAAATATGCTCCATTCAATTCAGCAAGTGTTTATTAAATACTGTGCACAACACACTGCTGTCTGCACCATATGGTATTGCTTTCAAAACTTCAGCAGGCATTTGAATCACCTGGAAACTTTGCTACAACAGAGTCTTGCACTCTACCCCTAGATATTCTGAGTCAGGAGGTCTGGGGTGGGCCTGAGATGCTGCTTTTCTAACAAGCACCCAGGTCAGGCCGATGTTGCTGATTTTCAGACCACACTTCGAGTGACATCTAATAGGGACAGAAATAAGCAGGGCATGACCCCTGTCTTCAGGATGCTACGTTCACTAGAGAGAGAAAGTCTAATTTGAAAAGTTGATGGTAAAGTGGGCAGAGTAAGCGGAGGGTCGCTTTCAGTTAGAAACGTGTGGTGATTGTTCCAACCACCTGGCGAGTAGGACAGGGAAGGGATGAGGGGCAGGGCTTTAGGCTTGTACAACTCCTTCCACCCCATTTTATGACTCCAGGCTCTATCCTTGGGCATCTCCCTGGCTACCAGTCCCCC
>NW_012149897.1:860103-862304 GCF_000956105.1 Propithecus coquereli
CTCATTAGAGGGACTATCACTTACAGAGAGTGGTGTCACCACATAATATACATGTAAAAAGATGATTTATTTCTGAATCTCTGCAAAAGATCCTTTGGGATTTACTGTTAATTTCCACAAGATTAATGGAATCAGAAGCCATATGCTGGTCACCATGGTTACTCTTCAACCTGCAGTTAACTCAGACCTTACCAGTACCAGATCATAGTTACTAAAAAACCTGTTATTTAACTATTTAGCCCAAACAAAATAAAATGAAACAAACACCCCAAACCTTCTCTCCATGTATATATATAATCTCAGAGAGAGAGGAGGAAGCATGATTTACGCCCATTTCAGTTCTTGTCAAATATGAAAGTGGAGTGTTTCAAAAAGGGTAGAATGAGATAGAGGAAGATGAAAAGAGTTTTTGATATTTTATGATATTTTACACATAAATATATTCTGCACAGAATAATATGATTTAAGTCTGGAGAACTATAAACAAACAAATGAAACTCCTACCATATCTCTAGAATTCCTTCTCTCCTGTTCTGAGTATATAAGTAATTTCCTATGAGTTCAACCCCTTCTCACAGAGAGTGATGGACTCTTGCTAGTCATGATGTTGTGAGAAACAGTCCTCAAAGTGCACCTCAGTGCCCCACCAGAGCTATTGTCTCCTAGGGTCTGATGTGGGCTGTACGTGGGGAAAGTGAGATACCAGAAAGACTATGACTCGCTCTTCCTCAGCCAGTGAAGCTCAGATGGATCTTAAGAGCAGGCCTTCTCTAATTCTGGAGGTTAATCTTCCTCCACTGCCCCCGTTTCCCTTACTCTCGTCAAAATTTAGGAGCCTTGGCTTTTTGGTATTGCAGCATGCTTCAAGTTTATAAGGAAGCTTCCCAACCTGCTATTGTTGATCACATAGGATTGGCCCTGCTGTTATTTTTTTTCATTTAATTCAATCATTTATTTTCTCCATTTTTCTCAACCTTCAGAGAGCTTTTAAAAATTACCCCAATTTAGAACAATTAAATTAAATCTCTAGGGACTTCATGAGCTGGTGTTAAAAACACTCTCTCTAGGTGATTTGTATGTGTAATCAGGGCTGAGCATTACTGGGATGATTCCCTCCAACTGCCTTTCTTTTTTAGTTTTTATATAATCTTTTTTTTTTTATTTCCCATCTAACAACACAAAGTATTTGCAGGTGGTTTACAAAGACACACACAAAATTAAAAATAATTTAAAATGGCGGAGCCGTAGAAAAGAACCAGAAATAGGAACACAATAAAACCTGATTATTTACATATGTTATAAATGCTAACAATAGGTAGTTTTGGGAAGTTAAGGAGCTAGGTCTTTTATATTAGTATGTACATTAACTCATTTAATAGGTGAAAAAAGGAAAAATTTTAAAAGATATCCCTAAATGCTCTTCAATATTTGATATACTCTTTTATTACTTAAAGAAATAGGCTTTACATTTTTTGGTAAAATGGCTACATTCTCATTAAAACTTCTAACAATAGAGAAAAGCTAAAGAAAAAACCAAAAATGATCAGAAATCTCACTGTTCTCACTATTAACATTTTGGTGAAAATCCAGTAGTAGATTACAGTCCTCACTTAGTCATTGCTTCCTTCCCTGTGGGTGGACTACATTTCCCTGCCCCACTGACTTTGGACTTGGCCAAGTGAACTGCTTTGGCCAATGGAGTATAAGGAGATCTAATGTGTGCCACTGCGTGTAATAGGGATCAGAGCCACCATGAGTTTCCACCAACCCTCTTTTACTCTTGTCCTTCATCCTGGGAAGAGCCCGTCCCAGAAAGGGTTACACTGTCAGCCTGTTCCAGAAACGAGAAGCTGTGAGGAGCCCAGCTAAGTTCTTAGCCAAACCTAAAAAAGTCTAGTTTAACATAAAGCCCTTCTTGTGGCCTTGGCTTACCTTTCTAGTTTCTAGCTTCATCTCTTGCCCTCCTCCCTCCCTCCTTCCAATTCTGATATGGGCTTATGAAGTTCTTTGATTTTCCTATACATGCTGTATTTTCAGCAAATAAGGGCTATCACAATGGGTGGCGTCAGGTTTTGTGAGGCTTAAAATTAATAAAAATTTGAGGGTCCGATTTAAGAAAACATTGCAAATTACAAATACAGAATGAGGTACAGAATATTTTGTGGCAGAAGCTATGCATATTCCCCAGGCCTTACCACTTC
>NW_012149897.1:875669-878570 GCF_000956105.1 Propithecus coquereli
TTGAAGAAATTGATTTTGTTTAACAGAGTCTATAATTTTCTGCATTTACCATTATTTATTTTTTCTTATAATTTTATTTTTGTCTTCTTTTTTCATTCTTTTCTTTGGACAGTACTTATTGTGCTATAGACTGAATTTTATGTCCCTCTTTCCCAAATGCCTATGTTGAAGCCCTAATCCCCAGTGTCATGGTATGAGGAGGTGAGCTTTTTGGGAGGTAATTAGGTTTAGATGAGGTCATGTGAGTGGGCCCCAACCATTGTGGGATTAGTACCCTTATAAGAAGAGACACAGAGAAATCTCTCAATCTTTCTATGATGTGAGGATGCAAGAAGGCGTTTCTCTGTAAACCCAGAAGAGAGCCCTCACCAGGAAGGAATCAGCAGGCACCTTCATCTTGGACTCCCCAGATTCCAAACTGAGAGAAATAAATTTCTGTTGCTTAAGCCACCCAGTCTACAATATTCTGTTATAGCAACTTGAGCTAAGATGCACTGCATCTTAACTACAACTTAGTATGCAGCTTTCAGTGTTCTCATAGCTTACAACATATATCCATTTAGTTAAAATTGATCTTTCTGAAGTAGATAGATTATGATGGGATACCGTCTATTTATATGAACTCTCTGTGCAGAGACAGATCACCCTCACTCAGAAGGCTCCCATTCCCACCTGCAGTGACCTTTCAGGCCATGCTGCCTTTTTGCCTGACATGCTGCCTGCTGCCTTAAAAAGCATATATCACTCCAGAAAAAGCAAGAAGCAGCAAGCATCTAGTAGATTCGCATGCCTGTTTTCCATGAACATTTGAGATACAAATGAAAGTAACTTTTTCTAATAGAAAAATGACTAATAGCCAAACATTAATTCCCTTTATTTTCCCATTCTGCAGAAGAAAAGAGATGATGATATTACTAGTAGGTCATTCTGGTTGGTTAGAAAATATCACTATTCAAATACTGTGACATTCTACTAGTGATATGTATGCATTTCCAGTTCCTCCTCTCTGTTGGTGCCTCTTCACCACCTATGTGACATTGACATTGGCACGTGAGGTGGTTGGTTTCTGCTCAACGAGTCCCTTGCACTGGAAGCTCTGGTTTATTTGAGTGGGCGTGGGCTAAAGGTACCAGTATTGATTTTGGCCACATTCTTCTCTTTGAAAAAATACAAGCAATGGGTTTCCATCCACTGATTCTAACACAGTGGTTCCTTGATTGAGGGTGATTTTGTGTCCAAGGTGACATCTGGCATTGTCTGCAGACATTTTTTATTGTGACGACTGGGGGATGGAGATGCTACTGGTGTGTAGTAGATAGAGGCCAGAAATGCTGCTGAATATCTTTCACTACACAGGAGATCTGCCCACTTTTCCCAACAAAAAATTATCTGGCCCAAAATGTCAATAATGCCATAGTTGAGAAACCTGGTTCCAACAGAACTAAGGCATTTCTTTTCTTAAATAATCATGTATCTAGGGAGCTTGCACTTCACCTTGGTATGAAGTAGGAGTAATAGAGTTTCATTAGTTCAAATGAACTCAAGATAGCTACTTACATTGCCTTAAAGAAGTACAAACCAGCAAGCAACACATGAACACTTACAGCTGTTGCTCTTTTCACAAAGTGAAAAAGACTTACATTCAAAATGTCATAGAGACTAGATTTTTTAAAAGGTAGGATGAGTTTTGGGGGGAGAGGTATTTTTCAGATTAAACAAGAACAACAACAACATGTTAGCCTCTTTTTTCCTGGGGCCACACATGCCTGCAACCACATAGAATAGGTTTAAACTTTCCAATTTCCTTCCTGTGGTTTAATCAGTTTTCCATACCCTTTTATCACTAAATGTATCCATGATAATCAGAGTTTCACTCGGCCCTTTCTTCCTCTTCTCACCCTAAAACTCACTTATTGGTTGCCTAAGTTTGTTCTTCCTCCTTACAATAAAAACAATAGCTAACATTTATTGAGCAGTTACTATGTGCTCAATAAATGCCACTAGGAGATTTTTCCAAGAATTTTACCTATTTGATCTCACTTAATACTCAGAATAACCCTATGGGATTCCACTGTTGAGTAAAACAACGAATAAAAAGTTTAAGCATCTTGTCTAGAATTGCAACACAGTAAGCAGAAGTGTGGGGTACAGACCTAGGAAACTTAGCTCCAAATTCAGCATCTTCATTTCTATGCTACTGTTTGGTACAGAGGATTAGATACTCCCCCTCTCTCTCCTGATATATTTTCCCTCCTTCCCTTACAAAATTTCTGTAGGGTATGGAGAATTTATCTCTTATCAGGATGCTTAAAGGGACAGGAAAAGAAAATAAGTAGTGAGCTAGATAATCCATTTACTAGAAACTCAAACATTTACGTGTTTGAAATTAAATTTTAAAAGTTAGGAGCCTGGTTATATATGGGCTTCATATATAGACTCCCCCTCTTCCATGGCCATACTCCCCTCTATACGCTCTCAGAGCGGAATGATTTTTCAGGGTGATAGGCTTTGTGGTACACCACACATGCCTTCCTCACCTTTGCCCTCTCAGGCTTAATGCTCACATTACCTTCCTAGGAATGTTTCTTGCTACTCCCCTGCTCTCCCAGTTACCCATGCTTCCTCAAACAAGCCCAACTGGGCACATTTTTCTATGTTCTCTGCCCGGAATACCATCTCTTCCTTTCCCCTCATATTCAAAATCCATCCATCTTTCAACTCCCAGATCAAGTTTCACCTTGCTCAAATGATAGTTCCCATCTTCTTGGTTTTTACAGCACTTGCTATCTATACTGCTCATTTAGTTCTTCATTGTAAAGAATATTATTTTGTATTGGTATAAAAGTATTATACATGAGTATTTTTTTATTTCTGAATTATAGAGTTGGAGTCTTGAAAATA
>NW_012149897.1:879007-915092 GCF_000956105.1 Propithecus coquereli
TTTTTCATAGAGGGGTCATAGTTCATGTATGGTGGGTGTTCTTCTTGGTACCTTCTGCAAGAAGGGCTGCTGACTTAATTGAGCACTTACGTATGAACATTGCTCTGAAGAAGAGCTGCCAGCATTTTCTTGGTATGTGTAATGCACCCACACACCCCACTGTGTACTTTTATCGTCTGGCATTCAGGCCAAACCAGCTTTATATTAACATTCTTTCCTAAACTTAACCTTATTACAAATAAGGTGCTAAAGATGTGTTAGCAATGGTGCTAACTAAGACAAAAACCTCTTTGGGGGTAAGAATGCAACTGCAAACTCATGTGATTTGTTGCTCAATCCTGAGTAGCTTGTTCATACCCCTTCCTGGGTTGGGAATTTGCCTGTGAAGGAAGAAATCTGAAAGGAACAAGAGCAATTCCTAGGGACTGTGCAAGATCAGAGGTCTGGGGGAGGCAACAGGAATGCAAGCACATAGGAAACATTTTGATTTTAAATTCCGATAAAAACTCATGGGGCTCCTGGCACTTGAATGTGGTGACAAGAAAAATGGCTGGTCAATTGCTTATTGCCAGCCATCCTGCAAAGGAAAGAAAAAAAGTTGATCGTGTTAAGACATACCACCAATAATTTCCATTGAAGAAATCTACTGACAGATAATGGGAATTAGAGAAAGAACAATTAACTAGAGCTCCTGACAGTTTATAAGAATTTCATGTCTTTAAGAAGCCTAAAGAACAGGCTGAATTCTTTTAAAACTCTTTGTTCCAGATGCCTTTACTTTCCTGGTCCCCCAGCTATCTTCTGTCAAGGATTTATTCTTTTCAACCTGACTGTATCATAAATCACCCCACCTCAGGCAGTGCAACAGATATGACTCTAACAAGGTTGTGGCTCATTTGTAGAAAAGGCTGATCATGAGAAAATGGACTGACATAGACAATCAGTATCCATTTTTATTTTTACAGATATAGAGCTGGTTTTATAAGAAAATTAATTTATTTCTGATAGTGAAGAGTATAGGTTTATCTGGTAAGTCTGTTGAATAGCTTAGTGGAAATCCAACTTTGATTCTAGGATACCAAAAAACACCTTTCACTTTTGACAATCTCTGAAATAAAAATGAAAAAGCATTTATAATCTTATCAGAGGAAACAAAAAACCTAAACACTTAGCCTAGTGCAGCAAATCTATTTTACTTCATTAACAATTTTCCCAAAAGTGGAGTTTGTCTGCTTAATGCTTCTGGCCTCAGAAGCCCAGTTGAAAATAATATTAAAGTATAAGACTCACTAGTGAGAAGTGCAAGTTGGACAGTAAATTGCTAGATATTTCTTCCAAACCAGTTTTCTTCTTCTTCCCGGGACATGGCCACCAGCTAGAAACACCATGTCTCAGCCTCCTCACAACTAGATATGGCTACATAACTAGGCTCCGGTCAATGGAATGAGAGCAGAATGGATGGGTACTATTTTTGTCTCACTTTCCTCGAAGGATGAAAGTGGCCTGGACTGCCTTGTGTGCCAAAGTTTTCAGGCATGTGGCTAAGGCTATGACCCAGCTTCTACCAGACAGATGAGGTTAACACCCTGGTGAAGACTGTGGTACCAAATTAGAAGGAACCTCTGTCCCTGAATGAGCTTGTGGAAGGTCTCCTGGCTTAGTCCAGTCATGCTATTAAGTGAGATAGAATGCAGTGTCTCGTGTCATTTAGCCTTGTATTTTAGGGTCTTTTTTGTTATAGCAGCTTAGCCTTTATATTACCTAATGCAGGATTCTTGTCTAAACCTGTGTGAATTCAGTACATACCTTTATATGCACCCACCTACTGCCGTATTCCACTCTTAGAACAATCTCTTTGTTCAGATTCTTAGCCCATCAACAAAGGCTGTAAAATACTTTTTAGGGCTCATCTCTTAACAGCTGATTGAATCAAGTCATTTACTAAGTATTGACTTCTAAGAACAGTTGCAATTTCTGATATATACCAGTCTACTTATTACCATTCTTATGTCAACAGCCATGGTAGTTAGGTATGAGCTGGTATTTCTTCCTGCGAACTCTGCTTGTGAGGTTTCTGCATGATTTCTCTGTCCTTTGGGAGCGTGCATACACAGTCACTGCACTATAAATGCATTTTCTCATAAGTACAAACAATAAAGAAACCTGGCAGAGGGCCTATTTGTCATCCCTTTGAACCAGGAGCTATTGCGGGTTGGTCCATTAGTACGGAATATGGGTTCCATAACAAATAAGAAAAAGAAGCTCTCTAATTCATAATATTGGGGGGAAGGGAGTTTGGGAATGTGGGTAAAAGTCAGATTGATTTAGTATAACTAAATGCAGGGTTTTTTTAACTTCCAAATGCAGCATTTTTTCATGACTTAGTACAAATTTAGGAGATTTTTAAAATCTTTCTTAGTTTTATTATTCTAATGATTCATAGAGAAAAAAATAATGTCTAATGCTTCACTCAAAAGGAATCATGTGCATCATTTCGGATGCCTGTTTTATGGAGAATAGAACAGAATGAAGCTCCATGTTTTCTTTGCAGTGTCATGAGGTCGGTAACAGTCACCACAGGACCGACAGCTGGAAAGTTGAAAATTTGGAAGCCACTAAATTTCTCAGGATTTACCTGAGGAGCAGATTCACTGTATCCCCAGGCAGGCTTTGCTGGCTCCTGACACAGCAGCCCTGGTGTTGTAAGTTGCTACATTGCACCATTTCAAGACTCAGCTTTGGGCAAAGCAATGGGGTCCCATGATCTGCTGGTCTTGTTACCTCTCCAGAAGGTTGGTCTCTGGTCAGAAAATAGAAGAGCCCCTTTCTGGGATTGAGATATTAATTTTAAATCTCATAATTTTTATAATTATATACACTATGAGTAGGAGATGATGCCATGCTGTAGCCTAAGGAGAAAGAACATCAGGGTTTTAGAATTTCAAAATCCTTACAGGAATTTAGTCTTTAGTGATTGGCTGCATTTTAATTTTAACTTTGCCTCTAAAGTTTCCCAGATGCTACATGTGAGAAAAGAGAAATAGAGCAGTCTGAGTTTTGTGAGGTATGGAAAATTCATCAGGCCCAGCCAGACAGAAGTATGGACTTTAGTCACTCCCCTCACACCCATGAGAAGGGGAGCAGTTGTTTAAAGATGTTTTGCTCCTGACTAGCTGCCTTACTATTATCTCCATGTTCCTGGAATCTGTGATACAAAGAACAATGTGTAGCCTATAAATAGATTGTTATTTCAATGTAAATTTTTGGTAAACAACTTAGAAACTGTCTCTTCTTTTCCTTTAAAAACGTACTTGCTGCTAACTGGAATATATATTCAGGGCAACTTGAATCTCTGCTCCCAGGTTGCCCAAATAAACTCTCTACTTTATTAATTTTGCCTCAACTTCTCCCTTTAGGTTTGTCAGATTTCATGGCTGAAGAATATCCAGACACATTCAAAGTAAGGCAAGCATGAAAATGAGGTTTACTGAGGAGAGAAAGATAGGATTATAGGGCAAGAGCAAGACCTAGGTTGACAGAGCATGATACATACACCATGGAAGACAACCAGACCCATTGTCGCAGCAAAGGGAAAGCAAAAGGAAGGGTGCAAAAAGAGGGACTGGTTATGGTCTACATCTTGTTTTATAGTGCCTGGATTGGGACCTCCCTCAGTGGCTAAGATATCACCATGGAACCACTTTGACTGGACAGTTGGGAGTTGCATGTGGGTGGTTCTAGGTAATTTCTGGACCCTATGGCACCTATGTGGCTTGGCCCATGAGCTATTGAGTCCTCTGCATTCTTTCGCAGCTGGCAAGCTAAGTTGATGGGCAGATTCGAAGGGAATTCCTTCCTCCCCAGGTATGGCAGACAGTGGGGAGATTAGGGTGGGGCAGGACCAAGATGGGGGCCTTCTTTCCATGTGGGGAAATTGCACCAAAGCAACAGCACCCATTTTTGTCCCTAGGAGACCTGGAATCCCTAGCTATCTACCTAACAGGTTGACTCTTGCTTCTGGATTCCACTGGTTCTCATGTCATGCTGGCACCACACAGCCTGCAGCCTCCTGTGTCACACTGGCACGTGTCACCAGATTCCTAGACCTCACCATGATGAAATACTGCATGCTGTAATTCCTCATCAGTGTTCATCATTTCATGCAAACTTGGCCTTGCTCAGGACTGCAGACATGATCCTTGGCACGCTAATCGAGACTCCTGGTCCTAACCTTGCAGCTTCTTATCTCAAACATGTGCTTATATATTTGTTTGCTAGAAACCCTCTCAAGTCCAAGAGAGAGAAACACCCCAATTAAAAAGAAGTGAGAGCTCTGGGGAAAAGAGGGACACACAGCCAAATGCCTCACAGGGGTAGAGTATTTCTAAGTCTCTGCCAGGGGCTTTTGCAGCCCCACTGACATTATGTGGTATGTCCTGACTCTCGGGAATGCACCCTAAGACAAATGAAGGTATGTGGTGCTAAATACATTGGCTTTGAGAGCAATGGTCATCATTCCAGGTGGGAAGAAATTGACAGTGAATTGATACAGTTTAGTCTATATTTTCACTAAGAATGGAGAAAACCTAAAAAAATCATTTAGCTGCATTTAGTTCCACAGGGAGATGAAGGGATTCATCAATGGTCACTCTGAGCTAGGCTTAGTACCCTGGGGACCCTGACTCTGTCCACTCTTCCACATTCTCTTTATTTTTTTCTTTTCCTCAAGCTTGCTAAAGAATTCCATTTAAAAAAGACATGGAGGATTCCCCACAATAAGTGATTTTTCATGCCCTTCGCCCTCCATGTGTGGCAGCTGAGAGGCAGCACAAAGCTGTATACCCTGGTGCCCTGATGTGCTCGCCACGGGAGGCACTGAAGCACTGTGTTTTCATTACACTTACAGAGACAAAGACACTGCAGGGATTTGCTTAAACATTAAAAAACACCCATCTTCTGGGGTGGAGAAAATAAGCCTTTCCTAGTGGGAGGGAAGTACTAGCCTATAGAATTAATAGCTTAAAACCACTGATTATATTTTCCTGCTCTATAAAGAACAAAATTGCTAATGATACCAGTAGCCTACTGTGAGCTTTTCCCTCCTGTCTGCACAAAACACTTTCTAAAAAAAAGATCTAGCTCTGGTCAGCAATTTATAAAATCCAAAAACTAAATGTAGGGTACAAACAGAGGGCACCCACACATGGGAGAAGTGAGACTATGGCCTGTGAACCACCAAAGAATGAGTTTCCTTTGTACCTAGTTATGGTGATTGAAGACATTTAAATGAGAATCCTACTGAAAAGCCAAGGACTGTTATTATGTAGCAATATAAGGTGTTAAAAGAAAATTTAAATTTCCAAACATAGTTCACAGGGAAGTTTAGGCAGGTATATCCAAATTCACGGACATGGAGCAGGCATTACCTGAGACGGATATTACTGAATTCAATTGAGTACATGGTTATACGATTAATAATCTCATATATACCAGATAAAATAGAATATCATTTTCATAAATAGCTGATAATATCTTTGAAGAAGAGGTCAACTGGTTTGAAAAGAATACTTCTTTCTGCAATCTTTTTTGCTCAAGTGTTGACTGTGTGAAATAGGCCCACAATAACTGTATATTATGTTGACCTCTGTTAAAGCTATCTTTAAAGTTCCCATCTGTTGTCTGCTAGGTTTTGTGTCCTGAGATGATGGAAAGTCAGGATTAATTTAAATCCCGGCATGCCACAAGAGTTTATATTAGGTCTTAATGACTGACATGGAATGAATCCAAAACCACTTTCTGTAATAGTCACAGAAGAAGGAAGGGTCTGCCTCCTAACAGGGCTGAGGGAGAGGGGGAGTGGGCACATGAGGAGGAGGATGACACCCTTGCAAACCACATCCAAGTCCTTGTCTCCCGGGTGAGGCCCTTGTCTATCTCAGTCATGAGGAACTTAGAGAAATAAATGACATTCTTTTTTATAGACCTTTTCACATGAGTTGTACTCACATCGATCATTCTAGGGCCAGATATATTGAAGAGGTTAGTAGAGGCAGAAAGGCCAGGGCTTGAATATGTTAATGGAAAAAAACCTAAACTCTGTAAAATAATTTAAAGAGAATTATTTCGAGCCTAGTGTGTGTGACCATGGCCCAGGAAAACATGCCTTCAAGACGTCTTGAGAAAGTGTAGGTGGCCGGGTTACAGTTTGGTTTTAGGCATTCAGGGCTACAGGAATTGCACGCAAAATCATAAATCAACAGGTGGAAAGCGTACATTGGTATGACCAGAAAAGGCGGGACATCTCAAAGGTGGGGGGGGCTTACAGGTTATAGGTGGGTTTAAAGATTCTTTGACTGGTAATTAATTAAAGAAATGAAGCTTTGCCTAAAGCCTGGTAATGTTTCAAGTTAAGGAAGTTTGTTAATCAGAGACAAGCCATCACCAGACATACACTGAGACTTGAGTGATCTGTCAAGTAAATTAATGGCCTGAAGGTATGGTTTAACTTTTGTCTTGCATGGCCTTAGGCCTGTTAATGATTTAATATTTTATTGTTAAAAGAGTCACTCCAAAAGGGAGGGGGCATGACCTCCCTTCCCTTCATGGCATGCAACCCAGCTTTAAGGTTTCCCTGGGGTCCCTCTGGCCAAGAGGAGGTCCATTCAGTTGGCTGGGGGGCTTAAGATTTTATTTTAGTTCACAATTATTAGCTCTACCACGTATTAGCTGGGTGATCTCAAACTCAGTTTCCATTTTTGAAAAAGTAGGATCCATAACACTACTCTCCCCCAACCCCCAGCTCTTTATTTTAAAAACATTTCAAGCCTGTAGACAAGTGGAAGTTGTCACATAACTGGTTTTCACTTGTTTCTCAATTGTTCACAATTTGCCACATTTGCTTTCTCTCTCTTCACATAGCACTTTGTGGTGGTGGTTGCGTTATTTGAAACTAAGTTGTAGACTTGATGACACTTAAATACTTCATAGGTATCCCCTAAGAATAGGAAACAAACTCTTCCATTACCACAGTTACATTAAAATCAATGAAGAAATCTGACACAATACAATACCACTCCATATTCAAATTTTCTCAATTATTTCCATAATGTCTTTGTAGCTGATCTTTTTTCTAATTCAGGATCCTGTTAAGAATCACACATTACATTTAGCTATCATCTCTGTAGTCTGTTTTAGTTTAGAATCCTCCCTAACTTTTTTGTTCACATTTGTAAATAGTCCAAGCCAGTTGTGGGCAGTTGTAGAATGTCCCCAAATCTGAGTTTACATTTCCTCACAACCAGATTCAGGTTAAACATTTCAAGAAGAGTATTACAGGTTGAGTATCCCTTATCCAAAATGCTTGGGACCAGAAGTATTTTGCATTTCATATACGCCTTATACACATAGCATGAAGATAATTTTATACATTATTTTTAATAATTTTGTGCATAAAACAAAGTTTTGACTGCAACCTGTCATATGAGATCAAGTATGGAATTTTCCACTGTGGTGGTGTTAGGTCCAGAGCCAAGAGAGAGACACACGAAGCCTCATGTGTAGTAAAATGCTGTTTATTTTGAGCATCTGGGTGCAGATAGGTGGAGGCGAAAAAGTGTCCACCCTGAGGGAGGGAAAGCCTTGGGTTTTATGGAGGGTTTCTCCAGGGGGAGTGAGTAACACCTGCAGAGACAGGGGAGGGGGAGCTTCAGTCCTTGTCAGGGGGGATAGGAATGCTGGTGTCCCTGTAGCTTTCTGTGGTCAGGAGTTAGATTTCTGACCTTGGACCCTCCAGACTCCTGGGGCTTTTGTTTTATGGGCTTTATGATAATTTTTTGGGTTCCCACCGGGAACAAACCTAACAGTGTCATGTCAGCACTCAAAAAGTTTGGGTTTTGGATTTTAGACTTCAAATTAGAGATGATCAACCTGTGTATATATGATGTTGAGTACTTCAAATTATATACCACCATAAGGCACATAATGTCAGTTTGTCTCATTACTGGTGCTGTTAACTTTGCTGACTTGGTTAGTGTATTGTCTGCCAGGTTTTTCTATGGTAAAGATATCTTTTATCCCTCCGTAATTAATATCTAACCTGAGGCATGATGCTTTGAGACTGTGAAAATATTCTATTCCCAACAACCTTTTAACCAATGTTTTAACATCCATTGATAACCTATGCCTGAATCAGTTACTACATTGATGGTTGAAAAATTGTGAATTTCTATTTTTACTTTTCCCTATATTAGATGATGTTCTTCTGTGAAAAGCCCCATCTGCCACTGAGTTTCATTATGAAGTATTCCATTTTAAATTTAATATGACTCAAGCATTACAAAATCCTCATAACCTTGTAACCAAAAACATTTGTACCCCCATAATACTTTGAAATAAAAAAGTAGGCAGTATTAATAATAAAATAATGTATGTTAAAGCATCTAAAAATTTTTATGTGTTCTAAAAATATCTATCTTAAGAGTTGTAGGATTAGAACAAAGGTATCTAAAGCTCTTGGTACATACCTGCACCATACAAGGCATTTGACAAGTGGTAGCTTTTATTTGTGATGATAATTATTTTTTTAGCCTATGTGCCAGAAGCTAAAGTGTCAGTTTGATGTTGTTGTAGTGGGGTGAAAACTAGTCACCAAATCTTATCTTGCCCATACAGTGTTTCTTTCTTTTGCAGAAGTGTCCACTTCTGGACATACAGTGTTTGTGTAACCTGCATAACACCTTCTTCAAATATGGTCCAGGAAGTTTTTAATTTCATAGGTGAGGAGTTGCCTAAAGGTAGTTATGTCACTTGGCGCAAACACCATGGAATCTAATACTAAAGGTTTTGGAGTTCCCTAGACCCTGTTAGATTTTTATTTCTCTCTTTCCAATCACTCCATCTCAAATTCACAGGAAAGGTCATCTGCTGGGCAAACCTATTATATCAGTGAACCTGACTGGAGGAGGCGCAGATCTGAGCGTAGTGATTTTCCTGGAGCTGGTAATTTGCAGTCGCCCTAGGAGTTATAAAGAGAAGGCAGTCAGATGTTTGGTGGACTGAACTGACGCGCTGTTAACCTTAACCACGGTTTGCTCTATTAGCAAGATCCCCCTATTTCCATAGCTGCTGCCTTCTTTTTCTCTTCTCCCTTTTTCCTGCTTTTTTCGCTTTCTCTATATCTTATGCCCACACTTCTGGAACTACTGTGGAATTTTTCTTCTTGTCCCAAAGCTGCATCAGTTCCCCATGTATAAGCTGAGTTTATAGAAATCACCGTGAGTGCAGAGTGGAAGGTCTGCGGGTTGAGAAGCCCAAAGACGCAGATAAAGCTACACTTGTCTTCTTTCCTCCTGAGTCTTTTCTCTCAACTCCCACTTTCTCAATAATTTTCACCACACTCTTTCTGGCCCTTCCTCCTAAATGGAATTCAATATGCATTTTCAGTACTCCATTTTTAAGTGAGGAAATTATGATTAAGAAGATTTCTGGCTGAAAGTTACCCAGCAGGCCAGGCTGGGCTGGTTGGAGTGTGGCTTTTGCTGGCCTGAGGTCTAAGGGAATGAAGGCCAGGTGGTGTAAGGGAACTAGCACAGGGTGGGGGCTTCCTTCATGTCCTGAAGTGTCTGAGCTGTCTTCCAGAGTCGGGGGACCCATAATACAAGCTTTTTCTAAATGTGCCCTAAAAACTACCTGCATCAGGTTCACCTGGTGCTTGTTAACAAGGTAGATTCCTAGGCTCTCTGGAACCTACAGAGGAGGAATCCCTGGGGAGAAATCAACATTTTAGACAAGTTCTTAGAGAAGATTCTTATTTATGTCCACCAAAATACAAGAACTACATTAATTTGTGGAATAATTTGAGTAAGTAACTGAACTCATCTGAGTCTCATTTCCTTCATCTGTAAAATGGGGAGAAAACCTCTTTCATAGAGGTGTTCTAAAAATTAGTGTCATTTGGTCCTTTGTAATACTTAATAACATAACACTGAATAAATGGTTGTTTTTAAATAAATAATTAAAACTAATAATTCGTACATAATAAAACTGATAGATTAGTGAATGTTCATACTGAGTAGCATTTGCTATTTAGTAAAGACGGACAACAAAAGTATGAATTTTAAAAGCATAATCAATTAGACAATCTGGACCACAAGCTGGATCATGCCTACTTCAGTGGAGAAACCACAAGAAGCATATTATATTTCTACTTTTTGTTTTATACCATCTTGCAGCTAGAAAAATCAACAACTTATCATGCTTCCCAGAATCTTCTCTGTTTTGCTTTGCCTGCTTTTCTTTCTTTCCTTTTAAATTGTGAATTTTGTCTGAAGAACAAAAAACAAAAATACACTCCCCCCTCAAAAAAAAGGAGGGGCATTATTTAAGCAGAGGAAACAGTTTTGTACACCTCTAAGGGAGAATCTAGTAATATACTGTACATGAAGATATGAAAAGCGCTGTGATTTTTTTCACTGCATTTGCTGGTATAAAAAGTTTAGTGATCTGCTGTAAGAATAGAAGGCTGTCCATCTGAATATATACCCTATTGAGAAACTTGCAGCTGATCACATCTGAAGCTTTGCAGGAAAGGGGAAGGAGGATTTTTCTTCCTCTAAGAATTAAATTTCAATTTTACATTAAGGTGATCTCCAAGATGAAATAAGAACATAGACAATAAAATGACAAAATAGAAATGTATAATCAGGACCATAGAAATTTAATTGAAGTAGAATATTACGAGCACAGAACTAGAAAAATCCAAATTTATCACTAGTGATTCCTCTACCTGAATGGCCATCAGAAACAAAGGGATGCTTTAAAATTTGTAGATTCTTGGGCCTCATCCCACACAGAACAAGTCAACCTCTCCAGAGGTGAGATCCAGAAATTGGACTTTCAAAAGCTCCCTACTTTGGGAATGTAGGCTATATAAGTGTGTATAAGTACATATTTATATGTGTATATTTACTTATTCTGAACTCTGTCTACTAATGCAAAAATGACAAAATGAATCCCATTAACTCTTACAATAGGAATTCTTACAGTAGGAAGAGAAGACATACTTTCTCTATGAATGAATTCTGAAAGAAATCTCTCTTTTGGTATTGTATACACAGGGCTCTGAGGGATCAAGGCAATGGGATCAATTGTGAGTGCTCATTTTGTCTGGCACTATAGTTTAGCAAAGCCCTTAGGGACACTGAGAGGTTGGAGGTTGTGTCCCTTCTCTGCAGAGTGATCCAAATATTTTTCTGTGTGAGGTGCTGACTCTCTTCCAGGGGTGGGAGGGGCTCCCCTCAAGCGTAAGCAATAAGAGTATGCATCATACATAATTTTAAAATAATAAAACTTTCTAAATGTTTTTCTATTATCATGATGTGTCAGAAAACATGAGGAAAAAAAACAAAAACCAATGTCAAAATACTGCTCTCAAAAAATCTTTTGTTAGTCTCAATTCTAACAATTACTGTTGAGTTAAATAGCATATATATACACACACACACAAATATATATGTATATATACTTCATAGTACAGTGCTTACGTAAACAAAGCAAAGAATCAGAACTTGAATTCCTTCAATCTGTCATTCTATATGGAGTTTTTAACATATGCCATAATATAAAAGCAGTGAAACAGAATGTGAACTCCAGAGTGTAATATTTTTGTTTGGTTAAGTACAAATTCTATTTCACACATAAAATATTTTGTGGAATTTGAAGATATCTTTAAAGTCTTTAAAAACTAATAAATTCAGAAAAAAATATTTTGTAAACCATTTAGTAGTTACTGAAATTGTTTCAGTTGAAGATGTTTCACTTACTATTATTTATTTGTACTAGCATGATTATATACATACCAACTTTAGTAAGAGGAGATTTTTTATTGTGTTTATTTCAGGCTATTATTATTCATTCCACATCATAATTATTAATGAAAATACTTTCACCATATACAGGAAGCGTTGTAAGGAAACAGTGTGCCCCAGTGTCAAGTATCCTAGGTATACCATTGCTCCCTTCCATTTCCCTCTCACTGAAATCTGTTTCCGTGTTCATAGCTTCTGCTTCTGGCTCTAATCTCCACCCCACTGTTACTGTCCCTTGCATTTGTTGCTCTCTTCTCTTCTGTTTCCACTTTCTCTTTTCCTTTTGTAGAATTTCTTGCTTTTTTTCTGTGTACTTGGCTTCCCGGCCAGATGCTGCCTTAGCCAGCCAGTGGGAATGCCCTTTACTTCTGCCTGGAACACCCAGTACCACAAGGGAAGAGTTTCTGCCCCTCGGCTGTAGGGCTTTGTTAGTGCTTTGGAAGCTGCTCCTTTTGCTTTTTCCTTAATTCCTGGCAGTTTTCCAGATGTAGAAGTAACCAGGTTTATATATTTCCAAGGTAAACAGCAACCGAATTTTACTCTTCATGCTAAATTACTATAATAAACTGTGGTGGTGAATTTAAGGAACATAAAATAGAGGTAGCTTACAATAAAAAAAAAAACACTCCCATTATAATCTAATTTTCTCACATAAGATATTACTTTGAAAACTGTACAATAACACTGTCTCTCACGTATTTGTATAGTACTTGCCATTTCATTTACATTATTTCATTTGCTATTTATAACAGTCTTACTATCAGTCATTGTTATTAGGCACCAATGTCATCTGTATTTTAGAAAGGAGTAAATCATTTAAGTGACTTGCCTAAAATAACATGGGAGGCCAGTGGCAGAAAGAAAAATTTTCCCAACACGCAACTGTTTCTAAGCATCCTCGTAAACTTCCCTTTATTAATTATAGCAAGATAGCTCTGACTCTTTTTGGTAAGCAAAATTTAGCGAATATTTCTTTTCATTCATACAAAGGAAGTCGCAGGACAGGGATGGTCTCTGTGCTGGAAAGGTTCATAACCAAGTAGGAGGAGCTCACACAACTTTAGGTTTAAACACTTTAAATAAGTTCTCTCTTTTTAGAGTTTCATGAAAACATTTCAATGCTCGGGTAAAGAAAAAATAATGATATCTCTTTCATTATAAATAGAATATTTATAGAACTCAAACATTTTGATTTAAGCATCAGAGAGATTAAGTGGCTTCTTAGATTCCTAACAGTGGAGGGGATAGCAGGGGATGTGAATTATATTTCAACAAAAGCATTATTATTGGAAAATTTCTTACTTAAAATTTCTTTTATATCCCCTCCTACTCTGCCCATCTACAAGACTCATCCCTAATCATACCTTCTTGAACATCCTCTTATATCCCCAGATGGATGAGCTCTTTCTCTCTGCACCTGCAGATACTACACTGGAGATTTCCTACTTTGTCAAGCCCAGCATGGAACTCTTTATCTTACAACAGAACCCACAACTCCCAATGTGAGTCCCAGGTGGTCTGAGGGGGCCACTCCTTCCTTGATTCTGGGGTGAGCCCCAGGTAAAAGACTAGTCAAGCAAATCCCCTTGGCCACAGTGACTGGTTCAGGAGTGCGTCCAGTGAGCCTCAGTTGCAAGGCTTTTGCACGACTGCTGTAAGAAAGGAAATGACTTTGGTGGACTAAGAGCTGGGGGGGATAGGAACTCAGATTTGTGGGACGTACCATGGGGAAAGGGTTTGAGAGTAAAGCCAACTTTGAGGCAGAGCAGAACAAGGAGGGGGGAAATTGTTCTGGGGGAAGAGACCTTTGTTGTCACCACTGAACATCTGGATTTATGCCTGATGCTAGACTGCCTCGGGACTCTTCAGTTATATGAACTAATGGTTTCTTGATTTTTTTTTTCCCCCTTCGGGACAACTAGGTTGAGTTTTGATTTAATAATTATAATAGAAACAGCCCTAGCTACTATAAAGACATCCATTTATCCTTCACTTAGGCCATTTGCCATTCTCTGTCATGTGGAGTTTTTACCTGTAGGCAGACCACAGGATCTATTGCTCTTTGTTTCCCTATGGAATTTGGCATTCCTTGGGTGTGTAAATATTCCATAAATACTTATATGAAATTTGATGAATGACTCATTTTCTTATGGACAATAAGACCCACATGTCCATTTCGATTAACTTTCTGATGTAGAGCATTATCTTTCCTTGGCATTCAAGAGGACGCTATCACAACATTTCCAATACTGACAGATGTTTCGGTTTGCTAGGCCTTTGTAATCCCACAGAAGCACATATTTGTAAATTTATATGGCAGCCATCCAGTGATCAGGCATGCCTATTTTGATTTCAGGATTGAGATCAAAGATATGAGTAACTTAGAATAATAAGTCTATTCCAACAAATACCACAACTAGTGTTTGACATTAGGAAGAGGAGGGTCAGGTTTAGGTGAAAAGACAGAAAGTTCTAGTTTGGACATGTTGAGTTTGAGATGCCTGTGAGGTGTGAAGGTAGTGATAGCTAACAGTCGGTTGAATTAATGGGTCTAGACTTTAGGAGAGGCTATAAGGGGAAATATCTATTTGGCGACACATCAGAATCATCTGGGGAGCTTTCAGAACCCATAATGTCCAGGCCACATCTCAGACCAATTTAATAAGAAGCTCTGGGAGTGGATACCAGAAATCAGTATTTTTTAAAGCCCTTCAGATTAGTACAATGTGTAACTAACATTGAGAAATAATGCCCCAGTGTGTCTGACTAACATTTCCATTACTGGCAAATTGGAAAACTTTAATTATTGACTATAAGGCGAGATTCCAATTTTCCCATCTACTCTTATCTTAGAATTCTACAAAATTTTCACATTAAAACATAGACTTTCCCAGGTAGGTCGATCTGAGTTCAAATCCTGTCTCCTCTACTTGTTAGCTGTGTGGCACTGGCTGAGACACTTGGCTCTCGTGAGCCTCAGTTTATCTCCTTTGTAAAAATGAGACTAGTACTAACTTTCAGCAGACTGTAGGCAGTAAGTAATATGATTCAAATAAAACACCCAACACAAGGCCAGTTGCTTTGTAGCTATTTAACCGTTGAAATGAGGTAGACAGTTTGAATATATAATGACAGGAGCAAATTTCTGTTATAATAGTCTTAAGGGCCTCTGATTTGGGGTCCGCAGCCATCCCTAAGATATACACACCGTATCTCAAGCTTCTTTCATTCACTGTCAGGCTTTTGTAATATTTTCACCTTGGTTAATGTTGTGAGAAGAACGGATCCTAAATGAGGCAGCTGGTGCCCAGAGCAGAGCAGTGCCCATGAGGCATAACCAAATAAGGCAGTGCTTCCTTGTTTTGTATCCCACCAAGGCCTGGCTTAGCATATAATTTGCATTTTCGCAATATTGTATTTATAGAGCATTTCCCTTCTCTCATGCCTTTTACTGACTATTTCTTTTCCCTAGGCTGCATGCACTTTCACGCCCTCCCACCATGCATGTGCCCGTGTTTCTTAGCATAAACTCCCAGAGCTAGCCTCTGTTTTTTTTATCTCCTAACTCTTCCATTCACTCCAGCGGCATCAGCTGGTTTCACAGATATTTCACAAAACCTTGACAGGCATTAAGCTATAGAAGCCACGTAGAGAAGAGGGAATGTGATACATTTACATCCCATTATCCAAAATGTGACATTTCTATAGCAAATATTGCTTAGCCATGATAATACCAAAATGCAGCCATCTATTTATAACCTCTTGGTACCTTTCAATAAAACTATGATTATACACAGATTTTGATAGCATTTATTTAGAACAAACATCATATCCATGTGGGAAAATGTTCCTCCTTTTCCTAACACCCACTGTTCAATCCTAGATACCTTATTAATGCATCTGAAATGTATATTTTACTGCAAAGTGTACCTAAAGCTTTTTTACCAAATCTGCCTTAAGACACACTGAAGCAGACAGAGTCCAACAACATTTTCACATGCAGAAAATTATATACACATAAATACATTTGTTCCCGGTATAATCTGATAGATAAGCAAAATTAACACTGATTTTCTTCCCATTCCTTTGCATAAAAAATAAGCACAAAATAATAGGATTCAGCAGGTTCTCATTTGAGGGAGAAACAAGAATGGAATGCACAGGACTTACCTGGCAGGAGAAGGGGGCAAGGTGGCAGCAGCATAGCTGGGGTTTTCGGCCTACAGCACATGCATTAAACACAAAGCCATCTTTGGCTGTTTTTCAAGACAGAGGCAGGGGTGCTGCAGAAAGATACCGTGAACTCCTTATATGGAAAGAAGCCAGACTGGAGCAGCATGCAGAGCGAGCTGAATTAAATGTGCAGATTAAATGAACAGCTTGCTTTATGTACATCAGTTAAGTTCAAAGCTTTCTGGCCTGCTGCTAATAGCAGGCTTGGCGAAAAAATAAACAGTGACCTGGTGACGTGGGCCTGGCAGAAGGCAGGCGAGAGCTGCTCTGTCCTCCTCCAACCTGCATTTCTGTTCCATCATTGTCTCTGTATTTGGGGCTTTATCTACAGTACCTATTCTTGTGCGAAAAAGAAAAGGCTTGATTCCTGTTTGGTGCAGGGTGCCTAACCAATGACAGCAGAGGGAAGTGTTCAGCACCCTGGAAAGGAGTAGGGACAATGGAGAACCTACTTGCACTGACTCTAACACCATAACCTGAAGAATGAGGAAGTCATTCCCGCTGACCTAGGCACAGAACTCTCCACAGTCCCTAGATGCAAATGGGATGATGTACATCAAAGAACACAAAAATTGCCTGGTGTCATTAGTGTTACTATTACTGTGTTTATCTTCACGGTATTTAAAAGTGACTGTAGTCCCAGCCCAGTGAGGATGGCAGGTCTATCCTTCTGAGGTCTACACATGGGGCAAATAGTCTTTTCCAAACTATTATCTTTTCCAGTTCAAGCCAAGGAGCTTAAACTCTTCATAATTCTTCAAGAATTAAAAACTTATTTTATAAATTACATAAAACATTTTTCTAGAAAATTAAAAAATACATCAGATAAAACCCCAAGTTACCCACAATTCCATTCCCAAATCAACATTTTTCTGTGTATCCTTCTCAGGAGACTTCTTACGTAGTGTCTTTGAGTCTCAGTTGCCTTCTAATGCATCTGGATTATAATCTACTAGGTAGTCATCTACAAAGGCACCGTAACTGAAACCCGTAGATAAAACGCTTCCAATTTACATAGAGTATTTCCCTGCTGTGGAAATTGTGTGGAATTCAGTTGTCAGGCTCAGAAAGAAGCCAGGGCCAGTGCAGCAGCAGATCCAGGCAGAAGTGTTTCCAGCTCTGAGCTCCCAGGGCTTCCTAGTGGGGCAGGAGGATCGCCCATGGGCGTGCGGAGCTCAAGTCTACTGGCCAATGTGTGCTACGGTGGCCCTGGCAGTCCTGGCCACTTGCTTCACTCTCAAGACCCTAGAAAGAGTCTAGTTTCCAAAACATCGAATCTTGAAATGCTGCACTGAACTTTCTGGTTTTCTGACTTATCTCTGAGCTGATCTCCTGCCTCTCGGGTTCCTTCATTTCCTTTCAGCTCGCTGCCAATATCCTCATAAAGCCTGGGTGCTCTTCTATTTCTGGATGTGCCAGGCAGGTGTGGCACATTTACAGCAGTAGGCTCTTTCCTATTTGGGAGGTGGAGGGCAGGGGTGTCATAAAATAAACCTAATGTGCTTACTTCTCACACATAAGTAGATGGTTAATATTTTGACAAATTGAGTCATGTTTTTTGGTCTGTTCCCTTTTCCTCTGCTTATCCCCACCCCCTTTGCTGTGGAGCCAGCTGGGCTCAGTGCCTAGAGGGAGCCATGCAGTCTGGAAGAAAATAAAAATACCCTGCATGTTTTCCTGAACTTGGGTTTCCAAAGCCTAAACCTTTGGGATAATTTAGGGAACTCATAGAGATGCACACAGAGAGCCATGGAGAACCACGGAGGGAGAAGAGCTGACACAAGCCGTGTTCTCCTGGGCTGTGGTGGGTAAGGCAGGGGAGGCAGCAGACAGGAGGAAGGGTGGGGACTGTGCACCCCTCCTGCAGTCTGGGGGTGGTAGGGGGTCCAAATCCCAGGAAAAGCTGAGGTCTGGGAGAATGAGGACTAAGAGTGAGAAAGTGACTTAATGAAAAATGAAATTGTGTTTATTGCCCACCTGAACTGCAGATTAATATCATACTTGTATAATTCTCCTATTGTTGACATAATAAATTACCATAAAGACTAAAAGCAATGCAAGTCTATTACCTTACTATTCTGTAGGTCAGAAGTTTGATACAAATTTCTATGAGTGAAAATCAATGTGTCCTCAGCAGGGCCAGTTCCTTCTTGGAGGCTCTAGGAGAGAATCTGTTTCTTTGCAATTTCCAGCATCTAGAGGCTGCCCCAAAATATGAAGGACTGTATATTGCATGCCTTATCCCTGAGGTAGGTGAGACTTTCCCATCCATTTATTTTTAAGATATGTTTTGAAATAGGCACAGGGAAGACGGACCTTCATCCGACCAAGGAAGGCCGGATGAGGGTCTGTCACTGTGGCCCATGCATCCTTCATCCCTCATGCCGAGATGAGAAGCGAGCACAACATCCCAGAGCTACTAACAAAAAGTGCCTTCTCCCATGCTCACCCACAGACTCCTGACTCACACCAGAATACAGTTCCCATTTCTATTTTTGAGTCTCCCAGCAGACTTTTATTTGGTTTAAAGTGGCATGTAGATGCTCTGTTTACCATTAAAGGATTTAAGTCAGCCAACATTTAATTCAAAAACAAACTTCTCAAGGTTCCTGGTTTGCTCAGGAAATCTCCAGGAAATTGTTAGAAGATAAAGGGGAAGAGGAGAAGAAAGGAGAATTTTTGATGTCTAATCCCCCAGTGCATTCTCAGGCTAGGCCTGGCCACATGCCCAGACATGCTTGTAGCGTAAGTGCCTTCGTGGGATCCAGGCTTATTAATACATCCACCTTAAAAGTATTTGATCCAAAGCAAGAGCCATATGGAAAATACTTTGCCTTTGTCCCCTTAGTACTTTGTAAGAGAACTACTTAAAATACAAATAATAGTTTTCTGAGTTCTCTTATCAGCTGCAACAGAAACGCAAATTACTTGAAATATAGCTAATAAAAAGATCATGATTCTTTGGGAGGAAATACAAATTTGTTTTTGGTGTGTCAGGTACAAGAGAAAATATTTTTGTCCTAAATGAGGCATACGATGTTGTCTTTATTCTTGCTCTTCGGATATTATTTTGAATGATTGCAATGTCAGTTCGAATTTTCTCACCATCCAAAAATAAGGTAACATACTTTTTCCTCTGCTGAGTTTGAGGTAAAAATATCTTTTAACCTTTAATCTGAAAAAAGTTCCCTTGATGAGCATCTTATGGGGCATGTTCTTAAAAATCTTATATCTGTTACAGACATGATTTGGGGATATTCATGCGCTATAAACACGTGCATATGTGTCAGGCTCTCGCTAAAGTAATTTCTAACAGAGAGGATGGAATAAGGTTAGAAAAACACATTGAGACATGCCAGTACTACACTGGCGACAAAAAATATCTGAAGGAAAAAGGAAGAGTAATGCATATGTAGTGTTAAAATCCACGTTTCACATCTCTTAGAAATCAAAAGGGATTATGTGGCAGTGTCCTACCAGGAAAGAACTGAAGCAATTGAAACAAATAACATTGTAGGACATAATACAATTGAGGGCTGTAACAAAGAAAGAGTCTTCACATTTTAAATTTGAAAGGCAAATGTGGTCCTAGAACCTGGCTCTTGAGAAATAATTCTTATCTTTCTATCTCTTGTTCAGGTGTCAAAAGCTATGAGTGCTTTCTGGGTGTAAAGCCGATATTCCTAGTGAAGTGTGGGCTGATTGTTACCTTCGTATGACTTAGGGTCCAACACTACTTTAGAATTCTCAAATATAATGTACTTTAGAAATGCAAAGTTTTAAAAATTGTTATTATCATTGAAATGATTTCTGAGCAGGGAAAAAATGCTTAGTTTTCATGTTTGGGCTGATTTAGGAAAAAGTAGCTTATAGCAGTCACAAAAAAAGTAATACCTGTATATTATGTTTAAGTACAGGAATAAATATTTAATGTTTACTGTCAAAGACTAGCAATTATATATATATATATATATATATAAGAGTAGGCATAATGAGTATTCACATTTGGAGATGCTACTTAAATATTGTGTAAAAGGTGTTAATGTATGTAGTGAGAAATTCTGGAGGACAACCTAAGATAAGAGATTTGGGTTAGGGCTTTTAGAGGAAGCTGGGGGTCTGTAGATTTTTGATAGGAGTTTAAGGCCTCATGTCATTTCTTAACACACAAGCACGTAGGGAGAGAAGACTCACTCCAAGGGTGCTTTCCTCTTCCAAGCCTCGCCTGTTTAACAAGTTGAAATTTGAACCTGTGGTGCACCAGCAGACAAGTGGCTAGTATTCCAATTCCCCTTCCTTCATTCTCTCATCAAAGTTTTATTGACATTGCGACCCTTTTTTAGTCATGGGGCTAAGCGGTAAAAGGGGATGTATATATACACCTATGACACGGTTTCCTCCCCAGGAAGTTTTCAGGCCAGAGGAGTTGATAAGATATGCACTCAAATAAAAGGCAATGAAAAGTGCCACAAAATTTAAAAAAGTAAAATGTGGTAGAGAGTACCCAGAAGTAAGAGTCCAGAAGAGATTTAATGTTGAAGGTAACATCTGAGCCTGGCCTTGCAAAATGAGTGAAAGAGACACAGGGAGATGGGAGTCAGGGTCTGGGGTGGTGTGGAGGAGAAGGGAGGAGGAGGAGCACATCGTGGGGGGCCCAGGGTGAGCTGGAGGAATGGAGAGAAGCCCAGTGGCCAGGCAAGCGGGAGATAAGAGGCAGGATGTAGGTTGAGTCCAGATTATAGGGGGTCCTGTGCTAAAGGATTTGAACCTAATTTTATAGGTCCCGGAGAGCCACCGATTTTGAGAAGGGTGACGACATGAACGGCAGAGTGATTTAAAATTAACCTAGTGAGAGTTTCTATCCTCCTTTTTTTTCAACTAAGAATTAGGCCTTAATGCTTTCAAAGTATGCATTTTATGTAATAAATTAACTTGTATCCTACTCATCAAGAATGCTGCTATTGTGGTTAAGAGCCATGCTTGGGAAAGCTGAAAAAAATAGTTACTCAAATCATATTCAGATGAAGAACCCTGGTTAAGAAAGGAAGTGATTGGAAATACAGAAAGTAAATTAGGAGACCTTTGCAAGTCTAAGGGAAAGAAATATGTAAGACTGATGTTAATCAATCACATCTAGTCAGCAGAAGAGCATTCTCCTGGCCAAAGGGCTATGCACGAACAGTCAATGCTCGAGGGCCACACCGTGTGGACTCAGGTGTGCCACTGATGAGAAGCTATGAGTATTTTTGCTGGAGGTTTAAATCTTTTAAAAAATTTCATTTATTTACTTTTGTTTAGAGGGGTTTCTTCTTGTCTAGAGAAAAGTTGCAGTTCTGGTTACTATCCAGAGATAAGGCTAGAGTCTAATTCAGAAAAAAACACATTTGGAATCCTGGAGGTAACCGAAGAGTATCTGAATGAAATTATAGTCAGTATATAGTTAAAGGCTAAAAGATAGCTGATTGATAATAAAATATTAGGTATATCATGGTAGTCACAATTTTTTTTTTTTTTTTTTTTTTTTTACAATGTGGTACCCATTTTAGTCCTCTTCCTTTCAAAGGGAGTGTTTAAAAAGTCTACCTAAGACCCCAGGAAATTCCAGAACACTGAGTATGCCAGTGACACTTGGCCACCAAAGAGACCTGAAATAGACACAGGCTCATTCTGTCCAGGGAGGCAGAGAGCTGCAGAATCACACAGCCACAGCCTGGATTTTGCTGAATATATTGGAAGCACTCAGTTCATAAAGGTACTTTTTTTTTTGAGATAGAGTCTTGTTCTGATGCCCAGGTAGAGTGCCATGGTGTCAGCCTAGCTCACAGTAACTTCAAACTCCTGGGCTCAAGCAATCCTCCTGCCTCAGCCTCCTGAATAGTTGGGACTACAGGCTCTGGCCACCACATCCACCTAATTTTTCCTACTCTTCTTGTTCAGGCTGGTCTCAAATTCCTGACCTCAATTGACCTTCCCGCCTCAGCCTCCCAGAGTAATAGGATTATAGGAGCGAACCACTGCGCCTGGCTAAAGGTAATACTTTTAGCAAGTGCATAAGCAAAAAGCAAAACTTCGATATTAAGGACCCTGGAGTCAGAAACAAGTAAGAATAGAGTTAGATGATTTGGGGACAGATTGTATATAAGTTAAAAAGAAGGATCCAGACCAGACCACTGTAAGTTTCTTAGACCGAAGGACTCGAAGAGGTATTGCTGCCCAAGGAATGTTTTTAATAATTGGTTATACTTAAATATATAAACTGATAAGCCTGGGCCTCTCTTGTCAGTGAGTACAAACACATCATCTTTCAGAGCTCTTCCAAGTCACAATGCTGTGATTCTCAGGAAATCAAATTTGGAAGCTCCATCCAAATTATTAATTCTAGAAATTCACTACCTGGACACTCTGGTTGGGTATGGGAGGGAGAGAAGCTGGCAAGCAAGATAGTGTCTTGACATATCTCATTTAATGATGATGCTCATTCCTAATTATTCATGATAAGGAGGACAAGAAAAGACAGGAAGTCTGAAATTTCTAGGCAGGGCCAGAGCCCATTCTAGCCTTGATCTAGACTTCAAACTCAGGCAGATCTAGATTAATTGAGGTTTGCAGCTTTGCCTGCCTTCATTCTCTTTTTTATTGGGCCTGACTCTATAGAAGAGGAAGTGGAAGAAATAACCAGCTCCCAGATAACCAAAAAATGATGGCTCTCCTTTAGTAGGACTTTAATGGTTCTAATGTTGACAATTTGTAAGCTGATCAGACAGATTATTAGATGCTAAAAATCCTAGAAAGCTTTGTCTCTTGTTGAGATGTAACTAAGGATTTATTTTAAGATTCTACATGATCTTCAGAGAAAAATCTGCTAATTTGGCTAATGAAGAATGCTGCTTTTGATAATTTCTCTTCCTAAACCCAGTGAGATTTGGAGGTAATAGCTCCTACAGCATAAATAATAAAACTCCAAAGTACAGAAGATAGGCTATTTTCTAAAAGTAGTTCTAATTTGCATTATAGTGATTCACTTATTCATCAAACATCAATTGAGCACACATAATATACAAGCTTTGAACAAGACTTAGAGATTATAAATATGGCCAATAGAATTATACATAAAACATGGTCCTTCCCCTCAATTCCCAGTTTTATGGGAGACATAGACATATAAAATTAGCTATAATTAAATGTGCCTAAATGCTATAGTATTGTATGAATTGTCATGAACATATAGATGCATTAATTCCGACTAATGGATTTGGGGCAGGCTTCTAAGCAAAAGTATTATTTGAAATGGTTCTTGATGCTCAAAGAAGGCTTTTGAAGTGGTGAAGACTGGGCTGGGCATTCCAGAACAAAAGAGCACCCCTGGCGCACACAGAGCTTGACAGCTAATTGTTTAAAGAAAGAAGGAAGTTTAATATATACTATAGAGTAAGTTACAGAAGGGATTCACGGAGGGAACTGAAATTAATTTCCCAAACTTTTGCAGTTATTTGAAGTTAAATATCTGAGTTTTGCCCTATTAATAGAATGTGGGCAGAAGTGATATACACACTACTTCTAGACCTATCCGTTATCTCTCTTCCCCATCTTCAGTAACCTTTCAGGTAAGGTGCTGAGGATGGCCACGTCACAGGCTGGAAGGAGTTTGACCCTGAGACTACACAGAGAAGAACCTCCGTCCCCCCCACCACACCCCTGTGGGAGTGCAGCGGACTGTGACGTTCAGTGGCCTGGGAAGCAATCAGGTTTAATCATAAGCCACTGTGATTTTGTGGATATCTGTTTAAACAGCTAGTGTTACTACTGTTAGCAATATTGAGGGGAAAAAGGGGAATGGTAATGAATAAAACGGAAGATTAAGAAGAAAATAACAGGCTTAGTTTTACCTCTGTTGAATTTGAGGTATGTGCAGGGGCACCCAGGTGTTCAAGAGATCAGTATAAAAATGGGTTTGAAGCTAACAAAGGGGCTAAGACTAGCCTTGTTATAAGTCCTTGGAATAGAGATAGTCTTTGAAGTTAAAGTAAAAAGAAACACATATAGGCTGAGATGGGAACACAAAGGCAGAATTCTAGGGGCAACACCAATATTTAAGTAGTGGAAAGGAGAGGAAGAGTCATCAAAAGAGTCTGGGAAACTCAAAAGAGGGATGGGGGGAAGGGGAAGAAATTTTTTTTTTTATTTAAGGCAGTTCCTTCTTGCCATATAGCTAGCACACTAGGTGCTTTTACATAAGCCTGCCAGATATGATCCTTGAAAACCCAGTGAAATAGACATTTCTCAATTCATGATTTAGAACATTGAGGCACTGAGTGGTTGCATGCCATCCTTAAACTGTATGTCTCATGAGCTGGAAAGCAGGGATTTGAGTCTGGACCTGTCTGCTCCAGAAAACTAGAAAATACCCAAATAGTGGCTGAGGGACTGAGTTCCTGCAGAGAGAACCAGGAAAGAATCTGATCTGTCTGGGGGGAGGTGGGGCGGGCAGAACCAAAGTGGAGGAGAGTCGACACCAGGGAGCAATGAGCAGACAGGTTGGTGTGTCATTGGGGATGCAAGATTGTGGGACAGGCAAGGCAGTGAGGCCAGGAACTCAAAGAGAGAACAAGAAATGAGTAAGGGAAGTGCCAAAACCTAGAGTTGCATGTAGGAATTTACGGCTGAAAATTGGGGAAATAACAAGTAACACAATTAGCACTAATGCAGTACTTACAGAGTGCCAGGCCTGGGCCAATCCAAAGCCTGGGGGCTTCATCACTAGCTACATTTAGCAATTTCCCTAAGAAGATTGGAAAACTGGCGGCCTGAGGTTGTATATGACTCATAGACAGATTCTGCTTGGTCCATAGGTATTTTTTAAAATTTAAGTTAGTTACCAACATTTAAAAATAAAGACATATCATATAAAACTTCCGATTTCAGGATTCTTTTGAAAAATTCAAAGGCCTAGCAGCTCCGAGCCCCCTTTCCTTGTGGCACCAACGATGTGGAGGGGAGAAGCCTCTGGCACCTTAGAGGGGCTGTTCCTGCTCCAGTCACCTCGACTCATTCCCATCCCTTTGTCAGATTCCGGCACGCAAACCCTGCTCGAAGGAAATCGGAAAGGGAAACTGCAGCCTCTGTGGCTGTCATGAGTTCACTAAACCTGCCAGGCGGAGCTTCTTGCTTGATGCTGCTTTTAATAGGTCCAGACACAGGAGGGTTTGCTTTAGCCCTGAGGTTTCACAAAGGAGCCCCAGACACTAAGAGCAGCTCCTGGGTTTGCTTTGGTACTTAGGTCATTTGTGCCCTCAGCCAAGAGTATTTTCAGTGGGGACAGGAACCAGATGGGACTGGGTGAGGACAGAGGCAATGAGTGAAACTGCCCTTTTGATAAATGTGGTAGCAACTGAGGACACAATAGTGCATAGTCCTCTTCTGCCTGATTGCGATCACCTCCTAATCAGGCTTCCTGCTTCTTCCTTCGCCCCCCCCCCCCCCCCAGCCAAAGCATAACACAGCAGCCAGAGGGATCCTTTCAAATGTGGTGGATCATGTTACTCCTCTGCTCAAAACCTTCCCACAAGCTTCCTGATTTCCCCAGAAGCCAAAGTCCTCATTCCCAATGCTCCACAAAGCCCTCCAGTCCTGGTCCCCCAGCCTCAGACCCTCCTACAGTTCCGTCCCTCACTCGACTCCAGCCTCATGGTCTTCCTTTTTGCTCCTGGATTTGTACTAACAACACTTCCTCTTGCTGCAGGACCTTCACGCTGCTGTTTTCTGTGTTTCCAATGCAGATTTTCCACCTGGCTTACTCGATCCTGGCCTAAATGTCACCTGTATGTGTCTGCTCTATTTAAAGTAGTATCACCACTTTCTCTCCAGTAGACTCTGCCCTCATTCCCTGTTTATATTTTTCTTAAGGCATTTATAAACATCTATTTTTTATATTTGTTTGTCTCCCTCATTAGGATAATATCTACCTCCCCTCCATTTAAGAGTAGAAATTTTATCTGTTTTTCCCAACTCATATCTCGGTAGTGCTGAGACCAGAGCCTAGCATATAACAGGGCTTAGCACATATTGGCTGGATGAGAGAAAGACAGAGACTTCAGCATGTCTGAGTGTTGAAGTGTAGGAGACCGAAAGAGAGGTACAAAAGATAGAGCACATAAATGATCCTGGAAGAGAAGGGAGCAGGCAGAATTGAGAGCTTAGGAGGAGGCATTGCCCTTGGAAAGGCAGAAAGATAATTCTCTCTCTCAGGTACACGTGAAGGAAACCAGGGTGGGTTTGATACTAGATTAGAGGAAGAGACACTGATACTCACCAATGACACCGATGAATTAATTTATTCATTCATTGATTCACTGCACCCCTATGATGTCTTGGGCACTACACTAAGGACTAGGGGTGCAGAGGTGATGTCTTCTATTTTCTTGACAAGGTAGGAGCAAGGTTAGTAGCTGAGAATGAGGGGAGAGGAGAGCTACAGGAAGCTTGAGGAGAGTGTAACGAGTTTGGAACAGCTGCTCTGGGCACCATAAATGGAAGGTGGTTAGGACACGTAAAAGGACTGCTGAGTAGTATGGAGGGCCCAGCTGAGGCTGTCGTGGTGCCAATTGGCACAGGTATCCGAGTTTCTCCAGCAGCAATTGCAGCCTGAGAGCAGAAGCAGAGAAAAGCAGATGGCTGGAATAAATTGGTCCTGGGAATTGCTAGGAGGGAATGTTCTGGGAGGACCAGGGAGTGAGCGGATCAGCTGATTGGGCCCCTAAACCTAACGGTCCATTGCCTCTTCACCTGATGCTGCTCACCTGGTTTGGGGGAATGCCGCTGATTGACAGCTGTGCCTACTTCCCCCACAGCTCTTGAATTAGTTCTGGCCTCAGTCAAGGTGCCTCGTATGGATTGCTGCACAACCTCTGAATAATGGAAATGTTGATAAATACTCCTTGGGGCTCTTCTCTCCTCACTCTCCATGAATTATTCAAAAGGAGTTCCCGTCTAACTTCCACACAAAGACACCTTGAAAGCTGATTCTTCACTATCCAGCAGACATTTCTGGCCCACTTTGTGGTGAATCCTTGTTTTGCTTCTGGAAAAGGCAGGTGCAGTCCTTTGAGGGAGAAAGATTCTAATCCAATTCCAATTTCATTTAAGAGAGTCCCTTATTTGGGTTCTCAAGGGCATGCTTTTACTAATGGAAGTGATTTTCTTGCACTTCTTTCTCTATACCAATCTCCATTGCCATAACTTTGGATACTAATTAGGACCAGTATGTACTGTTTTGGGCCAGATCTACAGCAATTTAGGATTTTTGATATATGAATGCTGGAAATTGGAGAATGCAAAGATTTAGATTTTGAAACAGTCATCTGGGTTAGAGATGTCTAGAATTAAAGGGAATAAGTTGGAGTGTGCTTTCATGGCATGCCAAGAAATGAGATAAAATCAAAAGGCAAATATGATGAGCTTGCCCTCTCGTCTTTTTTGTTCTCATGACAATGAAAGGATTTATTAATATACAACCTTGGAGAACAGTCTCCTGGGGCTTGGCTAGGGCCGTCCACCTCTGCCCCTAGTGGTCTGAGAGAGAAGATGCACCACTGTGGTGCTTTGATCCCTTTCTTTCTTCTTGTAGTGCTTTCTTAATATGCAGACTGTTTCCAGTATTATTAATAATTTTCTGCTCTTCTCTTCTAATGGAGAGGCCCACTTAGATAATCTCTCAAATGTTCACTCTACCCAGATCTCCAACCGCCCTGTCTCATGCCACTTTATTTTACATACCATAATTAGGTTCCCAGTCTTGAAGCATGACTTTGATCCTGTCAGTCCTCTGCTTAGAAACTTTTCACTAGTTCCCTATGATTAACCCAATAAGTCAATTTTCCTGTTTCTGCCATTCAAAGCTGCACTTTTCAAGCCTCTGTTTGCATCCTGCTTGCTCACTTCCCATTGGCCCGCGCATTTCATATGGGCACGCCGGGAGTCAGCGTGAGAGGGCTGCAGAGGGGTGTGAATACTGGCAGGCACTGCTTATTGGGGGGTCCAGTACAACCGACTAGCACATGTCTCCTGCTCTACTCAAGCAGTGTTTCATTATTGTGCTTTCCTGTTTCCATATGACAAGTTTTGAGTTTCTCAAGCCTTCTCTTATCTCTTGGTGCTAACAAATGGGATTGCAGTGCTTAGCCTTGAAAGGCTGACTCTGTCATTAACATCCGCCAGGAAAAAGAATCTAAATCGTAAAGAAAAAAAAAGATGTTTCCAATTCCCTTGCAGACACATATATTCAAACACTATTTTGCTTCATGAAGAATTCCGAACTTTAGACATTCATAAGAGTATCAACCTTAATCTCTGCTGTGATGCAGAGACTTGTGTAACTATAATGTAACCATTCTTTTCTATTTCTGCTGCTTTACAACCTATCCTTGCAAGTGTTACGGAAAAGTTATTGACAACATCTAGACTCCAGAAATTATTGCGATGTCCTAAAAATTCTAACCTTTAACTTCTGAAACTTTGAACATTTAATTGCTTCCCTTGCCTGTTAATCTTTTGCCAAATAATATTTAAAGGTATCAATAGTTGTGAATTTTTTTAATCAACCAAGAAGAGGGGCTTTTTGAATGTTCCAGTTTTCCTTTCCTGCATTAAGGTATAATAAGCCTATGATTTTGGTGGATTCTTTATTCAAACCAAGAGTTCTGAGTTTTTTTATCTCATTTAAATTACCAGTATTTAGTTCAATGTTTATTTCTTCCCTGACAAAATTGAATCTCTTTTAAAGCAGGACTCTTTAATATTTATATATATCTACATCTATATAAATTATTAAATATATATATATACTTCATCATAATTAGTAATCCAGTATCTAGCATCATCCCTTTCATAAACAAGCAATTGCTAAGTGAATTTTTTAACGGCTTACTCATGACTTTTGTCCTTATGAAAACATATGAATTTTGTCTAATTGATACTGGTAGAGCAGAAGCTGGTGATGTCAAAGTTGGAAGTTTGTCCTTTATATGTTCAGATAAAATAGGGAAATATTTATTGCTTTATAGGCCAGACTATATGTTAGTCCATCTTGTGTTGCTATAAGGAAATACCTGAGGCTTGGTAATTTATAAAGAAAAGAGGTTTGGCTCATGGTTCTGCAGGCTGTGCAAGCATCACATCCACTTCTGGAGGGCTTCAGGGAGCTTCCAGACAAGGTGGAAGATGAAGGGGGAGCAGCTGTGTCACATGGCAAGAGAGGGAGGAGGTGGTGCCAGGCTCTTTCAAACAACCAGCTCTGGCGTGAGCACATAATCACAGGGAGGGCACCAAGCCCCTCACGCCCCACCTCCAACATTGAGGATCAGATTTTAACATGAGATTTGGAGGGGCCAAATATCCAAACCACATCATCAAATATCTGGATCACATATACAATGAAACATTTTTAGTCTTTTCTAAAATACTTGGATTATCCTTTAAATATTTTAAAAGCATTCTTCTCTAATCCAAAAGTGTGAATTTATTATTCTGTGATGTATCCATTTTTGTGTATGTGAGTCTGTGTGTTTCAGGGTCCAGTCTATTCCTAAACTGTTGGGTTTTGTCTTTAACTGCTTTCCATGAATTTTATATAAATACTATGAAGGCATAAAATGACACATTTAAAGTAATTACTATTAATTATGGACCACATGTGGGCTACACTGTGGAATATAGTAAAATTTGTGGTAGCTCTTGAAATTTTCTTGCTGAAGGTTGAAAGAGATCCCATGGTTTTTAAAGAAGGTAAATTATAACAAGATGCCATTTATTAAAGACATTTTCTTATAACAGGTTCAGGATACTTTATTATTTAGAAACACTCAAAAATAAGAAATATCTGGGGAAGAAGTAGGCCATTTCAAAGAAAACCTGAACTGGATGCAGCCTCACACCAAGCCCTGTGGAAACATACTTCCCCCTTTGCACTTTGTCAGCCGTCCAGAATGAATACTACCCCAAGCTGTACTAGTGATTATCCAGTTTCTTTGCCAATGTAATTTCTGGGTTATAGATAATAATTCATTTTCCATTCCAGTTGAAAAATGCTGCGGATAACCCATCAGCAGGAAAGAACACCTAGCAGCCTGCTATACGGCACACATGTTATCAATGAGTCGGCCAGAAAGTAAGAGAGAGGGTGGTTCATTAATTAAACATCCTACTCTTAGCCCAGGGCAGAACATACTAATAATTACCACCCTTATTCTTTAATAATATTATCCTGTATTGAAGTGAATAATTAAATCACATAGAAACAACCCAGCTCAGATAATTGCAATTATCATGACGGGATGGATTGCAACATCGTTGTACATTACACTTTTCTAAATTCTGTGTCTAGATTTATTTTCATGGAATGTGATTCTAAGATATGGGAACCTTTTTACATGTGACTTAGTTACTGTTTTTCATTAACATCCTTCAGAACTTCATATTTTGTCAGAAATAATCTGATCAAAATTCTGTATATTACCAGTATTCTCTGGTGGAGGATATTAAATGTAAATTCATATCTCAAAGAATCTTGCAGATGATTACATTTCTCTTAAAGAAACATACATAAACTATTTCATTTCCTGGCAGAAGTTATATATGAGGATGCAGTTGAACAGCAGATTCATTAAAGCAGAAAGAAAGATAAAGGTCCAAATCTAATAAAACTATACACTGAAAGACTAAGTCAGAATTTCAGAAGCTTCCTCAGATCAAGTCAAAGTCTGACAATGCTCCTTTTTTTTCTTTTGTTAAAGATAGGGTTGTTGGGATTCTCTTTATTTTTTTCCAGCAGAGGTAGTTTTCCCAGTACCATCTACTGTCCCAGAGGAGAATGAGCATGAGGAAAAGAAGAGCAAGTGTTGAGCACATCCTGCCCAGTCCCGCAGTCTACACTAAGAAGGAAGAACTGCTGTGCCCCTACTTTAATGCTGATGACTCTTTGCGTTGCATCTTTAACCCTGACCTCTTTCCTGAACTACACACTCAAATATCTTACTGCCCACTCAACATCTCTGCTTGCTCATCCAATTACATTTAGAAATTGCCTTTGTCACCTCTGACACTCGCACCCTTACTCTCTGTGCACCAGCCACTCTGGCACCTTTTTGACTTGGACTCAGCAAGCTCCTGGCTGCACTTCTCACTGTTCCTTCCTCCTGGAATGTTCCTCCCATCCCCCAGGATCTTCACATGGTCAGCTCCTTCTCATCACTCAAATCTCTACTCAAGTGTCTCTCTTCCAAGCACCTGATCTAAAATAGTGCCTGGGCCACACCCCATTATTCAGCCTTATTTTCTTCATAGCTTATATCACCATTTGTTTTTTGTTTGTGTCCTTAATTATTTGTCATCTGTCTCCCAGCTACAGCTGTTTGCAGCTGGCACATAGTAAGCACTCAATTTTTGTTAAATGAATGACTAACTGATCCACCCACCTATATAGAAATATAGCGGACACATTTATGAAATCAGATTCAGACAAAGCAGGATTATAATTTTTCTCAGTGGTGCCATTGTGATTGTTGTAGGGAAAGTAGTACTGGGATCAAGAGTCATTCCTCCTTTTGTTTTGAGCACCTTAGGTGCTTGAAGGTGGCCCCTGCTTACTCGCATTTCAAAGTCAGCATGTTCATGACAGGCTCCTGCCTTCCTCTCTGACCTGTCTCTCCCACCCCTCTGCTCCAGCCACGCTCCGCTCCTTGCTGTTCTGCAGGTTCACTACATATGGCTTAGCCTTGGGGGTCCTGCACAAACTGTGAGCTGGAGTCCTCTGTCCCAGGGGCTGGCTCCTTCTTGCCACTCAGAATTCAGCGTAAATGTCAATCCCTCAGTGGCCGTCCACGACCACTTCATTTACAGCTGCCTCTCAGGCACTCTATCGCATCATTGCCATTTTAATTTTCTGCATAGCTCCTATCGCTCATATTCTTCTTGTCTATTTCTTCCCCTACCACTAGGCTATAAATTTCAATGTTTCCCTTGTTCTCTACTATATCTCCAGGGCCTATAGTAGGTGATTAGTAAATATTTGGCAAATATACGGTGCTGTTTTAGTTTAGCACTTTGAAGCCACTGCGTATATATGACGTACTAGTTTAAATATCAGCAGAAGGCTTATCTCCTCTCACCCCCAAGTCTTTTTAAAAATTTTTTATTATTATTTTTTGAGACAGAGTCTCACTCTGTTGCCCCAGCTAGAGTGCCGTGGCATCAGCCTAGCTCACAGCAAACTCCTGGGCTCAAGTGATCCTCCTGCCTCAGGCTCCTGAGTAGCTGGGACTACAGGTATGAACCACCCCACCTGGCTAATTTTTAGTAGAGATGGGGTCTTGTTCAACCAATCCTCCCTCCTCAGCCTCCCAGAGTGCTAGGATTACAGGCTTGAGCCACCATGCCTGGCCCCCAAGTCTTCAACTGATTTATAAAATAATGTTGATCTTTCAACAAAAAAAATGTTTTAACCTAAATATCTCTGCAGCCTCTTTCTCATGCAGTTATGGTGGGGTATTATTTCTCTTCTTATTTGAAACGAGCAAGGATGTGTCTTATTTATCCCTTTGCAGTGCACAGCAGAGTGTCTGACCCAGAGCAGGTGCTCAATAAATATTTATTCAAGGAATGAATGAATGAAATGAGTGTCTGGATAAAGCTAAGGATCTGGCGGCTGGGTGGCTGCCAGCACTGTGTGATGGAATAAAACTGGAGTGCTTGTTTTTCAGCCCACCTTTCAGAGCTGAGAATTATCAAGTGAATTACTTTGGCCCAATTTCTGAGGTTTGGCTGCCTGCATGACTTCAACTCACTAGAAAACTGCTCACCCTCTTTACAAAGTGTTGGACTATTGTAGAAACTGTGAAGATTCCACAGATAACTCAATTTTCTCTGAAATAAGCAGCACCAGCAGAATTTAGCTTACCCTGGGAGCCAGAGCACATATACTGGTACTGGTCTGTCCACAGGGTGATGATTTCCATGGCAGAGGTATGATGGTCCCTGCCCTGGGTCCTCTGTCTCCTGAAGTCTGTTCCCCACTTCTCTCCTCAAAACCCACAATACTCCTCACCTGGATGTCTGGAGTCAGCTCCTAGCTGCTGTGGCCTTTGGCATATCAGATTGTATTACTCTGTATACCCTAACAGGTATGTCTGGTTGACTTTGTGCTTCTGCATCAAGCCTCTAGGCTGAAGGCTCTGACTACTGCTTTAGCTGAGCTCTGTCTACCTCCCAGACTCGGAGCCCCACCAGTGACTTCTGGTTTACGTCTGAGCTTCACTATCATATTCATGACAATAACACACCTCATATTCTAGAAACGACAGAACCTTTGGGTATTCCATCTCCCCACTTGGACATTTGCTGCCTTGAAAGGACTTGACATTATTCTTTCTCAAATCTCCATCTGGTGCTGTAAGGCAGCTTTTTCCCTTAGACCTACAGTCTCATTTCTGGACTTTATTTCAGTATTATCTCTTGATATCATGATCATCAATGTGATTCATTAGATGATGCATCTACACAGAGAATATTATACAGCCATTAGAAGGATAATGAATGACTATATTGACATAGAAATATCTCCATGGTATATTTTACACAATAATAAATGGTATAGAACAAACTAATATGCTTAATATGATTCCATTCACAGCCAATTATACATTCACACATAAAAAGAGTCATGGAAGGTTGCTCAATAAATATTGATGGTGGCAAGATTAGGAGTGTTTGGGCTTTCTTCTTTATACATGATGCATTTATTACACTTTCTAAAATGAGTGTTATTTTGATAAATAAGCAACACAATTAAAAGATAAGTCTTATGCTAAGGACCCATTACATGACCATTTCTTCTTTCATCTGTCCTAAAGCAAATCAAAGGAAAGCATAAGTTGAGGGAGATGGAAATGGAAAAAACTGGGGCAGTCATAGTTTAATCTTAGTAGGTCCAGGTCTCTAAAGGCACAGGGGGCCTCCAAGACTATCCCACCTTAGAATCTTAGGGGTATGTTCACTACAAACCTTACTTTTCCTGAGCAGTGCATGATCTCAGTTGTTTGATCGATTATCTTTCCATCTTTTTATTTTTGCAAGAAGTTTCTTGACAGTTTTGAAGAAACTCAACTGAATTTCAAAATACAATATTTCACAAATACGTTTTTTTAAAAAAGCCAGTGCTTGAAAATAATAACTATGATGTGTATGGCAAAAAAGGAAGTCTGAAGGCTAGTATTCTCCTTAATGTTCACTTCTGTTAATAAGAGGTGGTATTATGAGAAGAAAAATAGTTGATCTAACCGGTTCATGAAAATAGCTCTATTCTTCTTGAAAGTGTCCAAATATAAGCTACTGTCCCCAGTTATAGGATAAAAGATAGCTCAAATGTTCCAAGTTATTATGAGAAGATGTTTTTTAAAGAGAACAGTCCAATAAAATGGAGTATTCCATTTTAAAAAATGGAGTAAGTTGTATATTCATTTAAAAACTAGACGTTTATGCCCTTTAGCTTTGAAGATTTTTCCTAGTTCAAGTGAATCTTTAAATGTTAGGGTGTGTTCTGGATACCACTTTAGTCATTTGTCTAATTGAACAAATGGCTCATGGACTGGCAGCAATGTGTCTCTCAGTAAGTGAAAACCGCTCACTTTGAAAAAAACAAGTCCTCAGGTTCCTGCCTTCCAGCAGACATGCTGAAGGACGTCTTATCTCCCACATGGAGGACTGGGTGTTGCACAAGTGACCACATTGGCTCCTTCCCTCCAGTACAAGGCTCCATCTATACAGAGCAACTGCTTTCTAGATATCATGGCCTGACTTAGCAAACCGTCATGCATTAGGGTGTAAAGGCTCATGATCATGAGCACACGAGATGGAGGCTAGATTCAGAAATGTCCTCGGGGCGGGGGGTTAGTCCTTTGTAAAGTTACATGAAGGTGGGACCCCTAGTCCTCAGGTTGAAGGAGTAACTGAAGGAGATTGGCCCCCTCTCTGAATTTTGATGCTGTACTTCTGCATCCTTCCAGCACAGATTGGTGAGTTGGTTTCTACACAGAGATTCCAAAGTTTGATAAAAGTCCCCAAATTCAAGTTATTTTAATGCTGCCTGAATGTTTTTCTTCTTACTTTTAAAGGAAATAATTAAAAATAAGCCTTATGTAATCAGAGAGACATGACTTCATTTAGGGCAAGCTGAGAGGCTTCCCAAGGAAGAGTTAAAGACTCTGAGCTCCTGGCTTCTAATCCATTGCCCTTCCGTATATCACCCAGTCCTACAAAGGATCTCTCAATAGTCCCATGTATCCGATTATGATGCCATCAGCCATTTCTCTCTGCATTAGGATAGCCACATTACTCTATTACCTTTTCTGCTTTGCTAGAGTGAAAGCAAATGACTTCTTACTCTAAATCACTGTGCTCCTCTTGTCTAAATTGTGGGGAAGGCAAATTTTATTATTATATGTTTATCTTGAAAACCAAGGAGGAAGAAATTGCTTCTTTGCTGGAAGTGGAAACAGAGTGGTAAACACTGAAATGTGGGAAGAGCTTGGTCACCTTGTTCTTTGTGAAAAACTGCAAAATCTTACAATAAGTGTTTGATGACTTCACCAATGGGTGGGGATACTGATTGAAAAGTCCCGGACCAGACGGTTTCACACTCGAATTTTACCACACCTACAAAGAACTGGTGCCTACCCTGCAGAAATTATTCCACAACATCAAGAAGGATGGATTCCTCTCCAACACATTTTATGAAGCCAACATAACCCTGATACCAAAACCAGGAAAGGAACAAAGCAACAAAAAAGGAAAACTACAGACCAATATCCCTTATGAATATAGATGCAAAAATTCTCAAGAAAATTCTAGCTAACCGAATCCAGGTGCTTATTAATAATCCATCATGACCAAGTGGGCTTCATCCCAGAGATGCAGGGATGGTTCAACATATGCAAATCTAT
>NW_012149897.1:917463-922057 GCF_000956105.1 Propithecus coquereli
CTGGACAGAGCTGGAACACATTCTACTAAGTGAAGTATCCCAAGAATGGAAAAACAAGCACCACATGTACTCACCATCAAATTGGTATTAACTGATCGACACATAAGTGCACATATAAGAATAACATTTATTGGATGTTGGGTAGGGGGGAGGAGGGGATGGGTATATGCATACACAAAGAGTGCAATGAGCATCATCTGGGGGATGGACACACTTGAAGCTCAGACTTGGGGGGAGAGGGAGAAAAGGGCAACATACGTAATCTAAACATCTGTACCCCCATAATATGCTGAAATAAAAAAAAAGAATCATAAAATCGAAAAAAAATTACTCCACAATTTTGGGGCAAAGCTGAGACTTGATGCTTAGGTGGCTCTAAATGAATTTTCAGATTATGTACAAAAAACTTTGTATTTCAGTGGAAAACCATTTGTCATCTATAGCATACTGTTTGGGGTTATGGGATTCTAGCCCTACTCATTATTTTTGAGCTATTTTGCAACTCTTCACAAGCTGTAGATAATTGATAGCTATGTAAATTCTGTCCCACCTGGTTGTGATTTAATTGACTTTCTCCTTCTTGTAGAAAAAAGTTTTGTCCACATTTGCAATTCATCCCCACACTGTTCTACTTCATGTAAATTTATATTGTTTTGACTTTTTCTTTGAATCAGTTATACCAGCTGCCTAATTCTCTCATATCAGGAGTAAAGAATATTCTTTAACGTGTGTTCATTTTATATATGTATGAGAGTCATGATTTTACCTTTTTCTGAAAATTGTCTTTTAAGAGATACAAAGTAGGATATATTTATATTGTCATTTCCTCAGATGGCTATTTATTGGTAGGAAAAAATAATCAAAAGGATAAAAAAGATAGCAACAAAAAGTGAAAATAAAATATTTTCCATTAATGAAGTCAATTTAACATTTTGTTGATGAACTAAATTTCAGGAAGGAAAGAAAATCCTGCAAAATAATATTTTACATCTGTAAATATCCTACTGATGAGATGATAATAATAGTTTTAAGGAAACAATCACCATTGTCTAGAGCTTCACTGTCCAACATGGTCACCGTCAGCCACAAATGGCTATTGAGGATTTGCACTGTGGCTTGTCCAAATTGCAATGTGCTGTACTTATAAAAATTATTAATGAGATAGTTAAAAAAAAAAAAAAGAATGAGAATGTAAAATAAGTCTTCAAAATCTGGTGTGCATTTTATATTTATCATATGTTGAAAGAATAATATTTTAGATAAATTGGGTTAAACAAAATGCACTTAAAATTAATTTTACCCATTTCTTTTTGCTTTTAAATGTGGCTACTAGGGAATTAAAAATTGTATATATGGCTCACGTCATATTTTTACTGGGCAATGCTGCTCTAGCAAATTAAACAAAACATTTACTATTACTTTGGTAAACATTATTGATATATTCTTGGTCTTCAATATCTATGTTGAAGATAAACAACACAAAGAACAAAGAAAGGTCATAAACTGAAGAATAGTTACCTAGGAATTCACGTAAAATTAATATGCTTCCTTTTATGAACAGTCATACAACATTTGGTAGTCATTATTTATAGTATATAAAGACAGAAAAGATAATAAAACAGCTGCACTAAGCAGTTTAAAGATCAATTAGCATATATTTAGTTTTGTTGTACCTTTTATCCTTGATGGAAAGCAAGCAAAGTCAGGAGTGTGTGTGTCAAAGTTCAAGGTTTCCATGAGGAAATGAAAAGAGCTCAGCATATAAAATGAAGAAAGAGACACAAGCTTAGCTAAGCTTTCTAGAGATATGATTGGTTACCTTGGAAACAGTTTAAATTCTTACATCAAACAAGATCCTGGAAGTTGACCTATTTTTTCTTTTTTTAGAGCAAGTAACATATGGATTTAAGGTGTTTATCACCCCAAAATTCAATAAAAAATTCAAATTTGGGTATAGCAAATGTTTACCTTAACTAATGATATGATTTTCATTTGTAAAGAAAGAACAAATTATATAACTAATGGGTAAAAAGTCATTAATATAAGATAAATTGAGCTTCTTTAGGGAATTATCTTTAATATATCTTTACTAAAATAAATAATTTCATTTGTTTTTCTGATTAAAAAATATATAATGTCTATTGCAAACAACAACAACAAAAGCAATCAATACAAAAGACTGAGGAATAAAATGTGAAAAGTAGCCTCTAACCTTCCACTTCCAATCCCAATTCCTTTGTGAGAGGTGTCCACAGTAAACAATTTGGCCTTCTAAATTTGTACGCTTTGTACGCTATGTGTGTGTGTGTGTGAGAAAGAGAGAGAGAGAGAATGGGATCATATATATATAACTCATGTTGTTCTAAAAATTGCTTTTGAAAAGCATGACTGTCTTCCTTTAGAAAATCAAAATGTTTAAGTAACACTCATATCTATCTAACTGGGAGTCTTGACACCCACAGATGCCTCCACTGCCTGCAGGGCGAATTAGCCAACATGCTGTATGTTGCTGTCAGACACATGTGTCCGTGACATGTCACCATTAACTAGACTGGAAATTCTTCCAAGGCAAAAATCAAGTCGTATTTAAGGGTGACACAGCATCTAGCATGGAGATATAACCATGGTGGGCTCTCGAAAATACTTTCTTGATAATATACACTGATAAAAATGAGAAGTATTACTAATGAACTATCCTGAATGCCAGACAAGAAGAGAGAACACAGACTATTTGTTTGGTTAATAAAATCTGCTTACATGAAGTGGCATTTTCTATCAGGTGTGATACTCAGTTTAGTCTGGGCTTCTGGTGATCCCATTTTTGAGAATTATAATGCTTAAATGAGGCTTAGAGAACATCAGTGAGACACCATGGCAAGTGTTTCACATATATGAACTCATTTGATCCTCACAAAGAAGAATCTGATTCACTCAAAGCATTATGTAGTGGCACTGGCAGGCATCTGCCTTCAGAGCTTACACTCTTGTGTTATATCAGGGAGTTTACATTCCAAAACTTTCATGACTTTTCCACGTGGCCATGGTAGTCAACAAGTAACAGGCTAAGTTTTGCATACAAATAAACACCCAAATCCTACTGATTCAAATATCCATTGCACATTTATCCTGTTCATTATGTTGCCACTCACTGGGTCATACCCATCACAATCTAGTGAATGGCTGTGGTCGCTAAGTGGGAGGGTCCCAAATGAGGGTGGAGGGGGCTGGGAGTTAGAATTGGGTAAGGTCTCTTTTGTAGGTCAGAGAGGAAGGAACATTTGCCTTAGATTCCCTCAGCTGCTGCTACTCCGGCAGCGACATTTCTTAATAACAAAGAACAGCACTTGAATGCATTACTGCCCTGTGGCCTGATTTTCACTCTCTAAATTTGCCATGATGTAGTTTATGCTCTTATATGCTAAATGACTCATCACTAATTAATCAATACCCATGATGCTAAATTTTGACCACAAGAGTGAACCAAAGCCAAGTCAACCTAGCTTTCAATTAATTGGAAAAATTAAATGGGTGAGAGAAGACAGTTCTTCCAGGTATAATGTGCTTTACACTCCACCTATTTAAAGGCATCAGCAAAAATATTTTAATACCAGCAGACTCTGAAACTGCTCCATTCTGCTCTCCAATATGTAATTAAAGCTAGAGTATGGATGTAAAGTAGATAGTACTGAAAGTAGAATCCCCTACACTAGATATTATAAAGAATTTTATATTGAATTTTGTCATGGTTATCTTCTCTTCTGAGGACAAAATGTCCCTTAGGCATGTACGCACTCACGTGTTTGAAAATACTGAGTGTCAACTATGTGCCTGCACGGGGGAGAGAGCGGTGAACTAGGAAATCCCGGCACATGGGCCTACTTCCCTTGTGACTTTGTACATGCTGCACCTGGGCGCAGGGAACTGCTTGTAGTCTCTGACTAACTTGTACCAATCTTTAACATCGGCTTCACTTCCTCCAGAAAGCCTTTTCTGCCCACTTGCCCAGCCCCTACCATATCTGGGTTAGAATCCCTTGTATAACTTTATATAACCTCCCTCAAGACCTGCTAACCACTGTGGTTATGCTTGTCACAGTACCTTGCCTAATTACTTGTTTGTATCCTTCAATGAAATAGACATCCAACGAATGCCTTGCTCATCATTGTTTTGTGCAGTGGATTCTTATTAGATATTTGTTGAATGACGGAGGGAGATGGTATTCAGTATAAAGTGCTTTGGTTTGGTTAGTTTATGGTTTGCACCCTGGTATAGAAGTTGCTGACATGCAGTCACTGGTTTGGAAACTGGACTCATGGAAGTGGCAACAGCAGAGGTGTGCTCTGATCTCAGTCATGAGGCTGCACAAATCAGCTGGAAGAAGATCATAGAGAAGTACCCCCCAAAAATCCAGTGAACATCTGCCCAAACATTCAGAGAGATCACGATGAATGTGTCCTTCTAGATTTCTTTTTAATAATGACTAGCCTCTACGCTGCCTTGGTAGTCATCTTCTATCTTAGATCCTGTGTTGATGTTTTCTTTTTTCCTCCTGTAGCACTTTTCAAAACCTGTAATTCTTTTGAAAACTTATTTA
>NW_012149897.1:923372-941671 GCF_000956105.1 Propithecus coquereli
AATGCTAACAATAAGCAATTCTGGGAAAAGGGTATATGGGCGTTTTTCATACTATTTTTATTTTTGCAACTTATCTATAAAATGGAAACTATTTCCAAATAAAAAGTGAAAAAAGAGAGCCCGAATACATCAAAATGTGCCAATAATCACAATAAATAAAGAAGATTTCATTAAAAAATACCTGTGTGAGTCTTAACATTTCATCTAAAAATGTCATATTCTTTTGTATTACAAATTTTCAGACTGTCTTATTTTGCATACTAAAAACTGGTTTAAAGTAAAAGGTGAGAGTATAATAAGGCTAGTGATAATGTGAAAGTTTACAAACTATTGCCTAGTACTCAGCAGTCTCCACATTTAGCAATTTTTTTGATTCAAAATGCTGCCCAGTGGGGATTTTTAGGTTGAGAGGCTCCCAGCTGCCCCTGCCTGGACAACACCATCATCAAGGAGAAATAGACTCCTTCCTGCAGCACAGGCCCTGGCTGCCGGCACTCCCCTCCAGATGGCCTCGGCTCCTCCTGCCTGGTCCTGTCCACTCCCAATCCTGATGTGCAGTCTTGTCCAGCTCTCAATACTCTCTTGCACTAGCCCATGGAGATACAGTCACTCCAGTATTCAGACACGCCATTATTAGGGGTGACTTACAGTGTATAATTATACCCAAATCACAGACATCATTTCATAATACACAATACATAAAGCGCATCCTGCCCTAAAGAATAGCAGTCTATCTCAGAAGAAAACAAATCACCAGATTAAAGGGAAATGTTAATTGGAAGCAGCCAATTAAGCTTTTACTACGTCAGATTAGTTCAGGTTTACAACCACATTAAATTGGGACATCAAAAGACATTGCCCTAGAATAAGAAGTCAGAAACCAGCACTGTCACTCAGTTTCCTCTGGAAATTATCCACATATGCCCTTCTGTTATCCTCCTCAGAAATACAGCTCTCTTTGTCACCAGTCTTATGTTGCTGCAATTCTTTTGGGGTTGTGTAAATGATCAGAGAATGATTTGCAGTTGATAACCTGTCAGATAGTCAGCTCCGACCGCGTGTCTTAAATTTAGCATCTTAAAGCCAATCTGAATTTTTTTTTTGTTTCCTTGTCCATGTTGCTTGGAATTGGAATTAAACTTGGGCTAACAGAAAAAGCTTTACTGATTTGTGCAGAAGCAAAAGAAAGAGAGAGAGAAAAAAGGGCCAAGAAAGCCAAACCAACCAGGGGATTTGGACTTAGCTTTCTGGATAATGCTGGTGACGGAAGATGAGGGTGGTCACTAGGGGTGATCAGCATAATAAATGCTGGATAGGCCACTGTGTTTGTATAACTTATTTTACTTTTTTTTTTTTTTTTTGGTGCCTCGGTTTCCTGTCTTTAAAGGAAGGCACACGGTGTTAATAGATTGAACATGATAGAAACATTTATTTGTGGTTCCTCCTTGTTGCTGTGGCTCTGTGTGGCTGGTATAAGTGTATGAATTTTTGTCCTGCTTATACTTGGTCTCAGGTAATTCCCATTTTCAGTGTGTCGGGGAGTGGATTTTGCCTCCCAAAGGTAAAAATTACCTCTGCTTAGTGTCTTCCTTACTAAACTGGTCCTGGGCTACCTATTCATGCTGAGTGTTCAGATAGTATTTGGTATACTGTAGGTATAAATATTCACTGACTAAATGAGTAAATAAACCATTTAATTAAAATTCTATTTCTAATTATTAACCACTAGGAGAAAATTCATAGGCCCATACCTATAATAAACAAATAAATAAATGGGGGAGCTTTTGCTTGAAGTAGAATTCTGAGAGCTGATGGCAGATGTGAGGGAGTACTGAAATTGGAAAATCATAATTTTGCAGCTATTTTATTAAAGATCGTATCACGCAAGATTCATCAATGGCTGCTAAATCTAGAGGGAAATATTGATGAGAAACTGGATATTAGCATGGCTTTAAAGTGTCTCTCACAGACTATTTATTAGTTGCAGGGGAGAAAATTGCACAATAATTGCCTGGTGGGGAAATCAGAAAACACATGGCTGGCTGATTAAAGTTAACATCACCAAAGAGGGACAGATGGACATTGTGTACCTCTGGATATGATACCCTGGGAAGGACACAACACATCCTATGCAACATTCCCAGGGAGAATGTGTAACTTCCAAGTGATCACAAGGAACTATCAGACAAACCCCAAATGAAAAATGTTCTATTAAAAAAAAGTTCAGGTGGTGGTGGTGGTGGTGCTACTCCATTCTTCCCAAATGTGAATGTGAGAAAAGACAAAGGCTATAGAAATATTCTATATTAAAAGAGACTAAAGAGACATGGCAATTTACTTTAATATCTGACCACAGACTGGATCCTGTACCAGAGGGGAAAATGCTACAAAGGATCCACTGAAGATCACTGAAGAATGAAAGGTAGATAAGATAAAAGTACTCTGTCAATGTCAAATATATTGAAGCTGCTAACTCTACTGCGGTAAGAGAATATCCACATTATTAGGAAGTATGCACTGAAGTTCGGGGTAAGGGGCCATGATGCATGTGACTTACCCTCAATTTGTTCAGAAAAAATTATGTATATAATAACGTGTATATAACATATATGGAGAGAGAGAATAAGGGTAGGGGGAAGAAACTAAGCAGATTTAGTAAAATGCTAACAATAAGCAATTCTGGGAAAAGGGTATATGGGCGTTTTTCATACTATTTTTATTTTTGCAACTTATCTATAAAATGGAAACTATTTCCAAATAAAAAGTGAAAAAAGAGAGCCCGAATACATCAAAATGTGCCAATAATCACAATAAATAAAGATGATTTCATTAAAAAATACCTGTGTGAGTCTTAACATTTCATCTAAAAATGTCATATTCTTTTGTATTACAAATTTTCAGACTGTCTTATTTTGCATACTAAAAACTGGTTTAAAGTAAAAGGTGAGAGTATAATAAGGCTAGTGATAATGTGAAAGTTTAGAAACTATTGCCTAGTACTCAGCAGTCTCCACATTTAGCAATTTTTTTTGGTTCAAAATGCTGCCCAGTGGGGATTTTTAGGTTAAGAGGCTCCCAGCTGCCCCTGCCTGGACAACACCATCATCAAGGAGATATAGACTCCTTCCTGCAGCACAGGCCCTGGTCTGCCGGCACTCCCCTCCAGATGGCCTCGGCTCCTCCTGCCTGGTCCTGTCCACTCCCAATCCTGATGTGCAGTCTTGTCCAGCTCTCAATACTGTCTTGCACTAGCCCATGGAGATACAGTCACTCCAGTATTCAGACACGCCATTATTAGGGGTGACTTACAGTGTATAATTATACCCAAATCACAGACATCATTTCATAATACACAAATACATAAAGCGCATCCTGCCCTAAAGAATAGCAGTCTATCTCAGAAGAAAACAAATCACCAGATTAAAGGGAAATGTTAATTGGAAGCAGCCAATTAAGCTTTTACTACGTCAGATTAGTTCAGGTTTACAACCACATTAAATTGGGACATCAAAAGACATTGCCCTAGAATAAGAAGTCAGAAACCAGCACTGTCACTCAGTTTCCTCTGGAAATTATCCACATATGCCCTTCTGTTATCCTCCTCAGAAATACAGCTCTCTTTGTCACCAGTCTTATGTGGCTGCAATTCTTTTGGGGTTGTGTAAATGATCAGAGAATGATTTGCAGTTGATAACCTGTCAGATAGTCAGCTCCGACCGCGTGTCTTAAATTTAGCATCTTAAAGCCAATCTGAATTTTTTTTTTGTTTCCTTGTCCATGTTGCTTGGAATTGGAATTAAACTTGGGCTAACAGAAAAAGCTTTACTGATTTGTGCAGAAGCAAAAGAAAGAGAGAGAGAAAAAAGGGCCAAGAAAGCCCTTAGCTTTCTGGATAATGCTGGTGACGTAAGATGAGGGTGGTCACTAGGGGTGATCAGCATAATAAATGCTGGATAGGCCACTGTGTTTGTATATTTTATTTTATTTTTTTTTTTTTTTTTTGGTGCCTCGGTTTCCTGTCTTTAAAGGAAGGCACACGGTGTTAATAGATTGAACATGATAGAAACATTTATTTGTGGTTCCTCCTTGTTGCTGTGGCTCTCTGTGGCTGGTACAAGTGTATGAATTTTTGTCCTGCTTATACTTGGTCTCAGGTAATTCCCATTTTCAGTGTGTCGGGGAGTGGATTTTGCCTCCCAAAGGTAAAAATTACCTCTGCTTAGTGTCTTCCTTACTAAACTGGTCCTGGGCTACCTATTCATGCTGAGTGTACACATTCATGTCGAGTGTGATGTTGATCTTGACCTCTTTTTGTTTTGGCAAGCATTTATCTAACACCTAATGTATATAAGGTACCTGGGTTAGGAAAGGCTGAACTAGAAATAAAAATAAGACTCGGTCCCATAATAAGGAGCTTGCCCCCATGACAATGATATCCATATGACAATCGTTATATTGTTTTGGTTACATAAATTATTTAGTGGCAGTTTCTATAAGACCTTTGTTAATGCCTTGGGCAGTATAATAATTGTGTTGTAAAGTGCAAGGCTCAACCAGGGAGAAGAGTATATTGTACAGTTCACTACGTATAACATAGAGATGAGGGGTAACCCTGTACATGCCCTAATTTAAAGCTTTTGTAATAGAAAGGTCTGTACATTTCTCTCCTCCTTCAAATTGAAGACTCTCCCACCTCTACCCAACCCCATCCCCAACCTCTAGCCCCCTCACCCCTCAGCTGAAATGTAGCATCTGGTAAGCCTTGGCCCACTACTGTTAGCAAGCTGTTATTCTTACTCTCCCCTCAACAAAGAAAATAAAACCTTTCAAAGTTGAGATATTTAAAGGGCCACATTTGGAGATGTGGGAAGTCAAGGGTCCTGCCTGTGAGCTGAGCAATTCTGCCTTCCCCGTCTCCTTGTGCATAACTGTCTGCCCCAGACAGCCATTTCATCCCAGACGCCACCAAAATATAGAACTGCCCCTTGTCTGCTGCTCTGTCTACATGGAGGGGAATTTATTGGGCATTTCTTAACGAATGGCTGCTGCTTAAGATCTAGGATTCTGAAATTAGAAAACAGCATGTGCCTCATTGAGATCTCTGTCCTTTTTTTTTTTTTTTAATTCTTGTTTTTTAGGGGTCAGAAAAAGTTAATTCTATAGTTTAGCTAAAAAGAAGCCTCTACATCGAGAAAGATCAAATTGATAGTCCCCACTAGATTCTTTCACACATTTAAAAATAAATGCAGGCTGCTCCAGACAGGACACCCACCTCAGCAGATAATTATTTTCGTTAAGCAGGAAAACATTAAACTTCAAATAACTAATTGATTCAATGAATATTTATGAATCTTGAAGGAAGTTTAAACAGGCTCAAAACATCCTATTATAACCACTTTTCGAAGAGCAATGTAGTTTTTTGTTTTTTTTTTTAAATGATCCCTTCTCATTCTTTAAGGTCTCTGTTAAAACTGACCCTCCCTGGGATCCTGAAATAATGGCTTTCATTGCAACTGTCATAAAAAAGTATTTAGCCTAATTCCTTACAAGTAGTTAGATCATCAATAACTATTTTCAGATTGGGAGTGAATTTCCATAATTTAATCTTTTGGCAAGCTGATGTATGATTACATTATTCAAATAGCATATTCTATTTTAAACTGATGAATAAATCTGCATTTTAGGTGCTAGATGAAAAGTAATAAAATTTAGCCAAGTAAAGGAATTTCAGATCTCTATATGTTCCCCCAAAGCTATAATATCTCTTTCTTATTTGATACTTCACTTAATGGCTGGAGAAAGTCAATCAGCAATCAGAGGACCATTGTAATCAAGCAAAAAAGACAACTACTGAGAATTTCCATTGACTAGAATCACTGGCAATACATCAGAAAACCTTAAAGATAAGAGTTCAAGATGAGTGCATGAAAACGTTCTACACAGAGTATGTCTCTTTTTTTGCAAACATCTTTTTCTGTAGTTGATTCAATGAGTTTTCTGCAGTGATTCTTGATCTATTCTGCCCAAAGCAATTCCAGAACTTCTTTTCAAGGGTATTCCCTTGGGGCACAGTCCTGTTGGGAGTTTTCATGGTTGGCTGTGTTCCCAAATCCCTTATATGTCATTAGGAGCTGATATCTAGGTCTTTTCCAAGCACTGAGTTGCAATTCTAGTATTAAGTTATAGCAGTAGTATTTTGTGACTTGGGGCCAATATATCTTGTGGTAGGGGATACTGCTTAGTCAACAGTTTTGTTGCCAAATATTTACAGAGTTCAGGAAATTGAAAATTACTAAGTAATTTCGAGAAATGATTTCATCAGGCAGTTCTCTTGACTTTAGCTCATATGCCACAGTTTGAGTTAAAGCAAAAAATATTTTTCTTGCATCTCTGCAATAATTTTATTACCAATTTAAGAAAGTCTAGAGTTCTAAATATATTCAACATCTCCCTGAATCAGAAAAAAAATCATACTGAATCTGAAAAGTTGATTTCCAGGTCTACTTTCACATTTTATTGCACTAGACTTGGCCATTTTGTTTTGATGTATAGCTGGAAAGGCAGAGTTTGAGAGGCTTCAAATTAAGGAATATCAAATATTACAGCTCTGACCTACATTTAAATCATTCATTCACAGCTTAACTTAAAAATACTGAAACAGCAGGTTTAATTGAGCATTCCGAGAAACAACTAAATACTTTATTTCATCAAATAAAAGGTCAAGTCAGTCAAAATAAGCTCTTCCTTCACGAAATATAACTAACTTGTCTAGAAGTCATCACTATTATACTAAGCAGTTATTTTATGACTTCAATGTTCTTTCAAAAATGGACTTTAGCCATATGACAACAGAAGAAACAGGGGAATCACAAATATTCTTTGTATCCAGGTGTCATCCAGTCTTTTTAAAGCCAGGAAGTCTATCTCCCTCTCCCCCACATACCACCATTCATGGCTCTGTCCAAACCTCTTGTCTTAATCTATCCTATGTCCTGACCTCCTCCCGGTCTCCCTAACATGGGCCCATAATTACTGCTCCTCAGTGAGCTGCTTTGCTGGTTGTGCCTCCTACTTGACTCCACTTCTATTACTAAACAGATGTTTTTTGAGTGCCTAGTATGTGTCTTCAAGCTCTGCTCTGGTACTGAAGGTATGGCAGTGAACAAAATAGACACTTCTCAATTCTACCTTTGGATTCCTGTCTCAACTATAGTAACTATGATTCAGACACTGTTTTCTTGGCTATGGATAATTCTAGTAACAGACCCACAAACAGAATAATTGTCAAGAGCTGTTCATAATGGCACAAATTTGTTTTGTTTTTCTGAGTATAGCACCTTTTCCAAATCTACCCTAATTTGAATCTTTCTTCTAAAATGAAGACATGAGTTACAATAAGCTACCTAAGGTGAAAAGTGAAAGATTTGCAATCTGATTAAGAAGACTCCACTGACTGAGGGAATAATTTCCATATAAATTGAAAGACTCCAGAGTGAAATCTTATACTCAATTGTTTTCAAGAGAGTCAGAGACCTAACTTCTCTTCTTTTTTCAAAATCTTTTTGACCTAAGAGTTTCAATGCTTTCTAATAAATGTTTCTTAGAGTTTCTATATCTATTATAAATAGTTGCAGAATGCAGCTCTCCCCAGGCTGATTCTTAAATAGAGTAACTGGAATGCAGAGAAATGGGGCACGATCAAGCAATGATTCCATTCAATTCAACACATACATAATGCATTTATTCTCCAAAGTCTTCTAGAGTGTCAAAAAGAATAATGAGATTGCTGCCCTTGAAACACTCACAATAACAAGTAAGACGTACCAACTATTTTAATATATATCATACTATTTCCTTATTTTCTAAACCTCTCAATTCCTTCTGGTTCATTTTATCAGTTTCTAAACTTCTGGAATTGGTCCCTTGCCAGAGTGAACACTGCATTAGGTTGAAAAGAGGGAGAGAGACGACTAACATTGAGGAGCATGCTCTATCATATATAAAAATGTTATAAAGCACTAGTTGTCAAAAGTATGTGATATGGGTAAAAATACAAGATTAGAATGATGAAACTGAATAAAGATCCTTGGAATGTAACCAAGCCTATAACTTATAATACAGTATGAAATAAAATAGTGGACAGATGACTAATAAACACAGATGAATAGTAAGTGAACTAATTTGTTATTATGTACAACCATGCAGTTCAGATGGACTTAAGAATAATTTTTTATTTTTTGAGACAGGGTCTCTGTTGCCCGGGCTCGAGTGCAGTGGTGTCATCACAGCTCACAGCAACCTCAAACTCCTGGGCTCAAGCCATCTTGCCTCAGCCTCCCGAGTAGCTGGGACTACAGGCATGCACCACCATGCCCGGCTAATTTTTGTTATTTTTCGTGGAGTCAGGGTCTCGCTATTGCCCAGGCTGGTTTCAAACTCCCGGGCTTGAGCAGTCCTCCTGCTTCAGTCTCCCAAAGTGCTAGGATTATAAGTGTAAGCCAATGTGCTTGGCTGTTTGTTAAGAAACTCTCAAACTATAAAAATTAGAATGTAAATTAGATCATGTGTATTGACGCAAAAGAATAAATGGTTAATAACAAAGTTAGTAACTGAAAACTGTTCAACAAAAGGCTAAAACAATGGAAAGTTATTCCTAATGAATATGATAAACTTTAATATGAAAAACCCATAAGTTATATCAAAAGCAATAGTCTATCTTCATTGTATGAATGGTTAAAAGTTGTAAACGGTGATTCATATCCTTCGACAAACCTCATGCTTATCCTGCAAGACCTAACTCAGTGTCACCTTCTCTGTGAAGCCTTTTTCTTCTGCTTCAAGATAACAACATTCTCTACTTGCTCCTAGAGACTCATTCATATCGTGTTAACATTTTTTATTGCATTAGCTTGTAATTTATCTTTTATATGTCTGTTTTGTGAATTTATCAACTAATCATTTTTTTTTATCCCCAAGCCCTAGCAGAATGTGTGCTCCACATAATGGCTGTTAGATAAGTGTTTGTTAAATGAAAAGAAAATTTCAAAGAAAAAGCACTTTGAAATTTTTTAAGAATCATGATTTCTCAATATAAGGACTTTTCTAAACACTGTGAAAGAAAGATGGGGAAGGGCAACTGATAAGAATACATAGTCTGAACTACTGCTTCCAGAGATGACATAATAGAAGAAAAAGTAAATAGATGCAAAGTAAAATTCTACTTATAAAGTATATTAGGAATGAGGTTATTTTCTGGAGCAAATAAACCTATGGCTAAAACATGATAGAGATTTACTTCCTGTGGATATAATGTCCACAATGAATGTTTCTGATTGATAGGGTGAGGAGAGGCTCTCTGTTCAGGGGCGATTATAGAAACCTAGGCTCCCTCTATCTCTGGCTCTGCCATCTTCACTATTTGGCCTCAAAGATTCTGTACCAAGCCCATTAAAAGAGGAAAACAGGGATGGAGAAAGCAAATTCACTTCCAAATCACCATGGCCTGGAAGTAATGGCATACTCACTTTGGCTTGGGTTCTCTTTGTGAGAACTAATCTCATGGCCTACCTAGGTTCAGGAGAAAGCTGGGAATTGTAGCCCCTAATTGCAATCACTTCCCTGTAACTATGTTATGGAGGGGGGTACCTAAATTTGATGCAGTTAGACATCTCTACCTTATGATTTCCTATACCTTCTTCTAAATTCTTCCTAAATTAATAACTAAGACATATTATTTCATGTGCATATATTTAAGTTCTGGAAGATACCCTCACACATACATACATACTTTATCAATCTTTGAGAAATATAAAGTTGGGGCTACAAATATGCTTACAAAATTAGGGGTTATTCCCCAGATTAGAGTTGAATAGCCTCACTTTTCTCCCAACTCACTTACATCCTACTTTACAGCAATGGTTCTCAGGCTTTTTGAAATAATTACTGCACACACTATGAATCAAGTACTATGTTAGATAATAGTAACACACAAAAATGAGGCGGGGTTCTTCTGATCTCATGGGAATTCTCAGTCTAGTAGAGAGAAAGACAGAAAAGCAGGTACGTAATTAAAATATCAAGGACAGACACAATGAGAATACATGCACAGATTTTAAGCTTAATTATCTTTCTTGTTCTTAGTGTTTCCCCAGTATTCCTTCTGGATTGATAGATCATTTCCCCTTTGAAATTCTTTCTGGATAATGTGGAATAGCCTGTGTGCCTTTTAAAGAATTCTCTCATCTCCGCTACAGTAACAACAACTATGAAGGTGGGGGTTGGAAAGACAGCAGAAACGTTCTCCACCGCCCTGACACACGTTTTGTTATTGTTGTTCCACTCTGTCGTTCATAGGGCAGTTCTCACTACGGCCACCTGCAGTAACAATATAGGCTCTTTTTGGTTTTTCCCTAAAGATGACTAAATGTATTAATTGAATGACTAAAAGAATTAAAGTGCTTATTTAATGAGGAGGGGCACCGGACCAATATCAAATCTCATTTAGAGACATTTAAGCCCCATAAGTTTTTCTTTGTTTTTTTTAAGGTCTTGATTGTAATACTTATTTTATCTAAAATAAATATCTTCTGAGTATTTACAAAGTAAATGACTTAGTGCTGAGTATTGTTAAGATTTACAGAGTTTCACTTTGTTATCCCAAGCTAAAAAATTTTATAATTCTATTGATGATATGTGTGTGTGTGTGTGTGTGTATACATATGTACATATCTTGAGAGAGAGACACAGACAAGAGACAGAGACAGAGAGACAGACAGAGAGACACAGAGAGAATAATAATGTAGGTGTCTGTGTGCTCTGGTATGGAAACTAATGAAACCACATTATGCCATTTTCTTTGTGGTAGTTTCCCACCACAGCCTTTAGAAGCTCACATGCTTTTACAGAATAATAAATATTTTGACAAATAATAGCATGTTTTTGGTTACCAGCTGTGACCTCCAGAAAATGGAAGAGGCAGATGGCAGGAAGAAGTGAAAGGGAAGTTTAATAGAGAAATGTTAGAATGTGAATGTTTTCAAAAATGTTCTACGATACTCAGGCTGTCTATAGGTCCCTAAGAGGTAGGGTAGCCAGATCAAACATAGGATGCTCAGTTACATTTGAATTTCAGAGGAATGATGAATAATTTTTAGTATAAGTATGTCCCAAATATAGCATGGGAATATTTATACTAAAAATTCATTATTTATCTGAAATTCACATTTAACAGGACAGTTTATATTTTTATTTGCTACATCTAGCAACCTTCCTAAAAGTCTATTAAAGATCCTTCACATATATCATAATCTATGTTTACAATCACATTAAAAACAGATTTGGTCTGAATGTTAAGAAGAAAATGTAGATAGAGGGTTTTGTTTTCAGTGCTGAATCAGTGAGGGCTGTTTCTACTCAGGGCATGTTTTAATTCCTTGGAGGAATGAGAAGGCTTGAAATCTCTGTCAGAATAATTAAAAACATTAAAAGCCCACTGCTTCAGTCCTCATTTGCACTGCTTTCTAGTAAGCTTTGGTATATGTCTCCTGATGGACAACTTAGCTATCAAGCTCAAGGAACCAATCAAGCAGTTTTCTGATCTAGAAACAGAAATCGATGAAATAAATATCAACAGTAATTATTAAAATAATAAATAAAAACCTTTACCTTTTCAGAGTGTCACAACTTTAAAATTTTTCAGAATCTGTTAGCATATTTGATTTGCAAAATAATTTTGTGAAACTCCTATTTCAGAAAGATACATGTGAGATTGTTGGTTTCAGAAAAAATCATGCGAATGCCCTCTGCAGCTGCAAAGGTAGAATGAAACAAATATTGCTTTCCAACCTAGCTGTCAAATATGCATTTTATGGATGAGTTCATTATTATGCAAGATGGAACTGAATCACATCGATGTGTAGTGGCTGCTAATGAGAAGTCATAAATCAAAGTCCTTAATGTTAAGCTCAAGCTACTACATGTAGTTCTCTTGAAATATCACAAGGCTGGCTACGTGCATGTGCATATATGTGCAGGGCCCTCTCCCTTAGCTGGTTCCTGATTCTCAGTTAAAATATGCAGCATATAACCCACCTCTCTCCCTTGAGTGACGTCTTTGTTTTCCTTGAGTCCCAGGTATGGCAGAACTCTTTGGAAAGGTGATGAAAAGGGTGGGCTGTCTGAGAATGCACAAAATAATCCTGGCTCTAAGTGTTTGCTCACTGACAGACTAGTCACAGGGAGGTCTCTGACTTGCCTAGAATGGGAGGTTGTTTTTTTGTTGTGTTGTGTTTTGTTTTGTTCTTTTCTTAGCCTCTCAGCAAGGAACAAAAAGACTCTTCTGTTTACATTCATCATAAATCCTTCAGAAATTGAAGGATTTGAGGATATAAGACTCTCCTTTTTAAGTGCATATGTTCCCATCTACCTTATCAAATTAGTATAATCAATTTACACATTCTGTGAATTGTTTTAATATGATTAGTCTCTAGAAAGTATCAAAGCAATCGCAAAAGGAGCTGTTTCAATAGGGAGAAACTCTTGTAGATAGGGAGGTTATGTAGGGTAAGGTTGGGCATGGGCATTTTCCTCATTCATTCATTAACTGAATATTGAGCCCACTAAGTATGAGGTTCTTTGAGAGATCCTTGCGTAATATAGGGTAAGTCTAATTCATATTCAACTTTATAGCAAAGTTGAAGAAATGGACAAGTAAACATTGATACTACAAGGTACAATGAAGTCAGTGCTTGCAAGATATGTAAGCGACAGCGCTGAGACAATTATCCTGACCAGGAACTTGGGAGGAAGAAAAGATAACACATTTACTGAATACCTGCCTCGTGGCTGGCTGCAACCTGGACTTGATCCTCATTATCAAGGAGGGGGATATATTTGAAGTTCACTCTACAGGAGGAGGAGGAGGACTACAGAGGTCAGCATAGGGAAAGGAGCCCCTTGTTCTAGATGGAAGAATAGAAGTAGGAAGGAGCCTTGCACATTTGAGTAACAGCTCGTGGATGGAGTGAAGAAAGGTATCTGGGGTTATTACATCCATCCACTTTCCAAACTGTTGGCCTGGGGAATGGGAGATTTAAAAATCAGAGTGGCATGAGAACCCTGGCAATGTGGAAGGGAGAGAGGGTACAAAAAGGCAATCCTAGGGACGAAGATTGATTCTGCAATAGTGGCCTGGCGACCAGGGTACTACATGTCTTATTTTCCCTGAAAGACTGATATTGGAGAGAACAGCATGCAATTCATTTTGTTACCTTTTCAGCAATTTTCATGCAAAACCTCTTGATTGCAAAAAGAGAGGGAAAAAACACTTGTTGGTTGAATAGAATCTTGTATGGTATCTTCAGCATACTGTAGACTTCATATCCATGTTTTAAAAAAAATTATATTTGAAAAGCCACACACATGACGATTTTTCCTATCCTGTCAATTCAGAAGCCTCCAAGGTTCAGAGACTCTGGCCCTGCCTCTTTTCTACATAGCCATCTCATCAGAGAGAAAAACAAAACCATGTAGGAGGCCCAATCCGTGCTGTCATCTCATTTCAAATGAGCTCCCCAGGTGCTGCTGGCGCTGGAAAGAATCCTGCCCTAGACAGAATCAGCTGGAGACGCCATGCACTGCTGGCAAACAAAGTGGGCGCTGCAGGTTTATGGATATATTCGCCCCAGGCCTGCAGGAGCCTTGTCCAGATCAGTCCTCCTTTGCCCATTTCCATTAATAAGAGAGTCAATGAGTCCTGAGAACTTTTGCAGAGGCAGCACGGATGATAAACCTTTGATATAAACAACTTACATCTCATCATGGCATCTGTTACCCCTTCCAGGGGAAACTACTTGATTCAACCCATGGATTCAAGTCTCTGTTTCTCCTGTTGGGAGAAGGTCTAGAGCAAGCCCCTGCCCCAGAAAGCAGGTGGCTCCATGGCAAGTCCTGTCCTTGCTGACAATGACCAGGACTTGTTATCTGGATCCTGCTGGGCCAAACACTCTGGTTAGAATTCCTGATCCATGCCCAGACTCTATGTCATGTGTCTGTGTGAATCACAGAATAGCTGGAAAAACACAGGTGACTAATTAGCACGAAGATTCAGTGCCAGTGTTGATGTATTGGCTGTAGAGGTAGGGGTATAAAAACTCACTCTGCAAAATCTAGCTACATGAAAGCTTAAGAATCTATAAAAGATGCCGTTGTGTATTTCCCCAGAATGTTACTATTAATACTATACACGAAGGTTCAATTCCAATAATATGTGACCAAAAAATTGCCTTGGGAAAAGCTCTTATTTTTCGATGTGACCTCACAGTACAATCACTTGGAGAGATTTTTTTTTTTTTTTTTTTAAACTCCTGATGCTGGGGTTACAATAGCAGAGATTGTGCTTGAATGGGTACAGAGGATAAATTTGCCTTCAAAAGATTTCCAGATGATTCTAATGTGCAATCTGGACTGAGAACTACTATCTGAAATGCGCGCACACACACGCGTGCACACGCGCACAAGCCCGTTAGTGCCCACACTACGCCAGGTATATTAGATTTGTCTCCATTCCTCACGGTCATCTTTTCAGGGATTCTTTCCCTATTTTTAAAATAGTCAAATAAAGCCGAGAAAAATTAGGTACTTTTCCAAGGTCACGCAGTATTTGGGCCTGTTAGATTTCCCTGACTTTGAGGCAAGGGACTTCAGTGATGGGTTTGCAAAAGCTTCACGGCTCTCCTTCCACTCCCAATGCCCAGCCTGGCGCCTCTTTCCTTCTGAACATGGAGCTTTAATTAATAACCTTGCTCTCACATGGACTCCTTTCTTTCTGCCTTTCTCAGTCCCCCCCGAGATTCCTATCTCTGTTGGTTTTAAAATTGAGGGAATTTAAAATTTAAGAGTAGGAATTTTTCTTCCCAGTTTAAGGAAGATTTTTCTACAGTAAGCTGTCCTATCGGCTATATAAATGAAGTCGTATTTGGTACTTTGCAATGCATGTTATAAGGTCATAGGACATAAAGCTCTGCACTCTATCAATTCAGGAAAGACTCATCTCCAGAATATAAAATATGAAGGCAAAGATTTACATAAATTACCATATTAATACACATATTTAAAATTCACAGTTTATCAAAATGGAATGATAAGGAAATAATTTAAATTGTAACAAAGGATTTATGTTTTCAAGTTGCTGAAATATTTGATAGGCAATTAGAAAGTGTTGAGTTTGGGATGAGGGTGGGGGCATAGCTAGTTCTTGTTATACTTAACTCCTTGAATGCCGGGTAGTAAATCTATCAAAATGTCATGATTAGGATCAAGCACTGTGAAATTCAGAGAGGGTGTGAAATGGAGGAAAGGGGATTGATCAGAGGTGGGGTTATGGATAGAATAGGACGTCAAAGTATTTGTTGTTTTACTACTTGCTAATAAAAATGAACATTTTGGCATTTTGACACGGGCATTTTGATGCGGGCTACATCAAAATGACCCTGTCATAGTGGCCTTAGCACTGTGTTTTGCTTCACTGGCTATGAAGCCACTGATTTGAATAGCAAAATGTGAGGAGCCAACAAGGGCAAGAATGGGAAGGAATGTCAAGGGGAAAGTGAGATGCAAATAAGAGTATCGAGAGAGCCAGGGGAGAAGGGCTGGCATTGCTGCAGCTGGCATGCACCAGGTTTTGTCAGCCTTACAGAGCTACTTTAAGGGGGTTATTTGGCACAGTTTTCTACTGGTTTTACACAAGGATGCTGGAAAACAACATTAGAAACTCTAATTTAACTTGTCCTTTTTAAACATCTAGTTTTCTGTGTTTTATGTTCACTGTAGATTGACATAGGGGTATGTGATTATTATTTATAAATACATATTTATTTATTATTGTATAATAAACGTGGTGTAATAAAGAATTTGGCTTCTTTTGTTTCTGGTTCCTGGGAGGTAACCTCTCAAACCTTGGAATTTCCCAAGTGATCGGAGTGTCTTTGTTTTTCATGGTGGGCCCCTTCAATCATACCTGACAGTTTATGCAGGCGAGATGACTGAGGATGGGGGCTGGCCACGCCAGAAAGACCAACTATGTGGTTAGATGGTTGGAACTTTGAGTCACATGACATTGGGTCCTTCCAAAGAGGGAAGGTGTGTTGGAAATTGAGTTCAAGCATTTGGACAATGATTCAACCAATCATGCCTATGTAATGAAACCCCATTAAAACCTCTGGATATTGTAGCTTGGGTGAACTTCCCCAGTTGTCAATACTATGCATATTGTCACACATCAATTGGCCAGGAGGGTAACATGTCCCTGAGGACGCCAGAAGCTTTGCCTTTGGAATGCTCCCAGATCTCATCCTATGTATTCCTCTTTTTGGCTGGTTCTGATAGGTATCTATGTGTTATAATAAGACTGTAATCAAAACTATAGTGCTTTCCTGAGTTCTGAGTCATTCCAGTGGATTACCAAAGCCAAGAGTGGTCATGGAATATCCCAAATTTGTAGACAGCTGGTCAGAAGTGTGGGTGGCTTTGGGGACTCCAAAACTTGCAGCTGGTGTCTAAAGTGAGGCCAATCTTGTGGAGGAGTGTGCCTTTAACCTTGAATTTGGTCAACTCTAAGTAGACATATTGGGATAACTACTCAAAAAGTTTTAATTACTATGGATAAAAAAAGGTTTGGAAACTGTCCAAGAAACTATTCAGGTATTTTAATATCTCTTCCCTCTTCTGCCATCCACTAGTCATTGCTTTCACTATGCTATGGGAGGAAAAACTTTTTTTTTTTTTTGAAACAGAGTCTCGCTCTGTTGCCCAGGCTAGAGTGCTATGGCGTCAGCCTAGCTCACAGCAACCTCAAACTCCTGGGCTCAAGTGATCCTCCTGCCTCAGCCTCCCAAGTAGCTGGGACTACAGGCACATGCCACCATGCCCAGCTAATGTTTTCTATTTTTAGTCGCCCGGCTAATTTTTTTTTTTAATCTATTTTTCAGTAGAGACAGGTCTCGCTCTTGCTCAGGCTGGTCTTGAACTCCTAAGCTCAAGCAATCCTCCTGCTTCAGCCTCCAAGAGTGCTAGGATTACAGGCATGAGCCACTGTGCCCAGCCAGGAAAAACTATTTAAAATTTTGTTTTATATTTATGTATGAAAATTAGGCTGTAGGATACAATGGACTTTAAATGAGAACTAAGTGTTATTCTGAGAGTAGAGAACGTGAAATTGAGGTCACAAAAATGTGACATATGGTTGGGCATCTTTTAAGTTCTACTTAAACTATAATTCTTACTCCCTCTTTGGAAATCGGTGGTCCAGAAAGGGAAAAGTATTTGAGAATACTTAATATGGGTTATCTTAATATTAGTGGAATCAGATATCATATATCACGACCTATCTTCTCTGGTGACCAAATATAATCTTCCCATCACTAATGTTGTGCTATTTTTCTAATTTTTTCTTTTGAATGGTTTCCTTTAATATCTCTCTCTTTTTTTTTTAAGAAGTGGGTGTGTAGGGGAGTTGGTTTACAACTTATAATTAGGATAGTTATTTTAATTAACTGAACTGCAAAGATAAATGACCAAGTCCACTGTAATGGTAAATGAACCCTGAAGCTACCAGAAGCTAGGAGAGGGGCCCGGATTCTCCCACAGCCCTCAGAAATAATAAACCCTGTTGACATTTTGATCTGGGACTTCTAGCCTTCAGAACTGTGAGATAAAACATTTCTGTTGTTTAAGTCACACAGTTTGTGGTACTTTCTTACAGCAGCCCTGGCAAACTCACACACAGCAGAAATGGTGGAAAGGGGTAGAATTATGAATGTACAGTTGGTCTTCATTACTCATGGATTCCATATTTTTGAATTCACCTACTTACTAAAATGTATTCATAACCTCAAAGTCAATACTCACAGTACTTTCACAGACAGTTGCAGACATGCTCAGAGTAGTGGAAAATCTGAGACTCCTGACATACCTGTTCCCAGCTGAGGTTGAACAAGGCCATGTGCTGCCTGCTTGTTTCAGCTCTCATACTACAAACAAGTACCCTTTTCACAATATATTTAGTGCCATACTTTTCACATGTTTGTACTCTTTGTTGGTAATTTTGCTGTTTAAAACAGTGCTGACGGCCGGGCGCGGTGGCTCACGCCTGTAATCCCAACACTCTGGGAGGCCGAGGTGGGCGGATTGTTTGAGCTCAGGAATTCAAAACCAGCCTGAGCAAGAGCAAGACCCCGTCTCTACTAAAAATAGAAAGAAATTAATTGGACAACTAAAAATATATAGAAAAAATTAGCCGGGCA
>NW_012149897.1:942521-945559 GCF_000956105.1 Propithecus coquereli
AGGAGCCTTGAACCAGAGTGGAAAGCTCTGAACAAAGGCATAGCAATTGCTCATCCTATCTTAGTATTTAGCAGGCTGAAATTCTTTCATACTTAACATGAGGTCACTTTAATTTATTTTTGGAGAAGAAAGAAAAAGAGAAAATTGCAGAGGAAGAGAACATTTGAAGGTGAAATTTCATTCCGGTTCCAGCACATCTGCAATGGTACCCTGAATGTCACAGAAATGAATTATTTAAAACTGGTGGGAAGATGCTGTTAGACTTTTATCCTCAGTCTAGTGGTTTGTTTTTTTTTTTCCTTAAATATCAATCTGCTCACCAGATTTCCTGCTTTAAAAAAAACCATTCTATTTATAGTTCTTCATTGTGTCATCAAATGTAGAATGTAAATAAATAAGATGGGGGGGGTAAGCTGATGACATTCTTCTACAGGAAATGCAGCAGCCTGTGGCCAAACCACACATAGAACAGAAAGATGCTAAAGACTGAGATGGGTAAGATCTTAAGTTAAAATGTCCTGCAATATGTGTAGACACTTTGAGTCACAGCACCAGAAAGACCCTGGCATGTACTTGAGGTCACGTTCCAACTGAGATGCAGTAAACAGTTTACTAACAGTCACAACATATTTGAGAAACACTTCAAAGGGGGCAAATAATAATGTCAGAAAGGTGAACAGTTTCAGGTGATTCTGAGGCACGAGCAGGGTGTCTGGGTGGAGAAATATTTTGGGCATCTGGAAATGCAACGCTTGCAGTTTAGAGACTGACTAGGGCCAGAAATCTAAATTTGGGAGCCATCTGGTGTAAGTGAAAAATGAATTTGAGTGAGTGGATAAGATGGCCAAGCAAATAGAGAACAAGCTGGAAGGTCAGTGTCATGGGGGCACACTTACCCTCGGCTAGGGGGAGAAAGATGAGTGGCAGAGAGAGACAAGAATAATCTGTGCAATGTGCACTCCACAAAGGATGAACATATTTGAAACACGGACTTGGGGGGGGGAAACAAGGGCAACAAACATAACCTAAACATCTGTACCCCCATAATATGCTGAAATAAAAGAAAAAAAACTAAAAAAAAAAAAAAGAATAATCTGGAAAAATGTGCCCCTCAGAAGATGGGGCACAGAGCCTCAAAGGGAAAGAGTGGGTAAATAGAGTCAAATAGAGAATTTGAGGGGGAAGAAGACTGAGATAGGGCAGATGGGTCTGCAGACATGTGAGGAAGCATCAGTGGGGTTGAACCCAGATTGACTGGGGTTGCAGAGCGACAGCGTGAGGAGAGAGCATGAAGCGGGAGGTTTCCACATCATTTTCGATGCTAGAGTTGGCGGAGCCAGTAGCATGGCTGCTGGTGTCACTGCCAACGTACAGTGAGCTAACTGTAAGCTTCCATGTATTCTCAGTAGTCAAATAATTGTCACTGAAACAACAGGGCAAGAAAAACTATGGGTACAAACGTGAAGTCTGAAATCTCATTCACAAACACTCCTAGCCTGGAAGTGCTGGGTCTCCACATTCCCAGAGAGGAAATAGCCAAGGTTAGCATTACCATATCGCATGGCAATGTGTGTGCCAGAGCGACGTGTGACAATTAACTAGATGTCACAACAATATTAATTGAACAGGCGTTTTTGTGACTAATGTGAAAACTACTTTTATCATGACCAAATCCTCATATAGATTTGTGTCTATCTTTGGACTCTATTTTATTTCATTTTGTATCAAATCTGCTGGTATTTAATTGGGATTGCCTTGCATTTATGAATTGAGATGAACTGACATTTTTTTTTTTTACAATATTCAGTTTACTGAAAAGAAGTTTCCTTAAGCCTTCTTCTATATTCCTCAAATTATTTTTTTCATGTACATCCTAAACTTGCCCTTTTCAGTTTATAGCTTTGTATTTCTCTTTTGAGTTGCTGTTGTCAGTGGTATTATTTTGTTCATTGGGGGTGTGTGTATGTAAATAAGAAGTCAGATGAACAACTAAAATTTAAAAGAAACAACCTAAAGCAAATTGAAATTTTTAATAGCATATGACCTTCACTGAACTGATATACATGTAAAAAAATCATTTTGGATAATATGACAGAAAACAAAAAATAGAAATGCTTTTTGTTTTTCCCATATATTGCCAAAATTTCCTACATAAGATAAGCTGTGACTATTTAGAGTTAAAATGTGGTTCTGTTCAGTCAGGCCTGCTACTGCTAATCACGCTCACCAAGGACAGAGGCATTTTGAGGTGGCTTGATGTAGCTCTGAGTCAGAAAGGGTTTTGGTTTTATTTTTTCCCTCATCTCAGTTCTTTGACACTTCTCAGTTTGAATAACCGATCTAACAACTCTTCTAGACAAGAGGTCTGCAAACTTTCTCTGTAAATAGCCAGATAGAAAATGTTTTAGGCTTTACAGGCCATATGGTTTTTGTTGCAACTACTTCACTCTGCTATTGCAGTGTAAAAGCAGTCGGAGATAGTAAACAAGTGAGCCTGGCTGTGTTCCAATAAAAATTTCTTTACTAAACAAGTGGTGGGCCAGACTTGGTCCATGGGCCATGGTTTCTGGGTCCCTATTTTAGGCCAAACTTCCAAGCCATTCATTATTTATATTTAAAAAAATCAAAAGCAACGCACTGGTCTCCACAGATGTAAGGATGACAGGATACAAAGCACCAGGATGAACAAAATGAAGAATAATCACCAAAATGATTTCTCATCAGCCCCTAAATAACAGTTCTGAACACAAACATATTTTTTTTTTTGATTTATGAAGCACAAGTAGAATTGTATTATATGATAAACACACAAATTACATTATGGTATGGTCATTGCTTTGCAGAGGAAGAGAGAGTTGAATGGAGAACCATCTTATTAGTAATGGGAGTATTTGTTATAACTTACCAATCTTGGACTGCATTGAAGGATTCTTCATTTGTAATGTCATACATTAAAATAAAGCCCATGGCCCCACGATAATAAGCTGTGGTGATAGTCCTGTATCTTTCCTGGCCTGCTGTGTCCTAAAAAATAAAAA
>NW_012149897.1:954375-956519 GCF_000956105.1 Propithecus coquereli
GGAGGGGACGGTACATGCATACACAAAGAGTGAAATGCACACCACCCAAAGGATGGACATATTTGAAACTCGGACTTGGGGGGGAGGGGGGAGCAAGGGCAACATATGCAACGTAAACATCTGTACCCACATAATATGCTGAAATAAAAAAAAAAGAAAAACACTTCAATATATTTGACATTTACTAACAATGATAGAAGATTATATTTGAAGGAAAAAAACATTTTATAATGTCAAGTGCCACTAGTGTGATTAAACTTGAGCAGTCTCAGGTAACTGACTACAATGGTACCTCTTCTCAATTTGTTCAGGAAACTGGCTCCAAACCCTGGCTTTGTGTTGTTACTCTCCCCAGTTGACTCTAATAACTGGGTATACCTGCTGGTTTTCTATAAATGTAGGCTTCTGGTGATTGAAAAACACAACTGGAAATCTCTTACAGAGAAAATGAGGGACAAAAATGTTATTAATAGATGAAAACTTTCTTCTATCGGTGATAGCTTTCAATTTCCTCTTTTTAAAGAAAAATAAAATCATTTTAGTTAGTTTAAATATTTTGATTTCCCAATCATGTTTTTAGGAGAAATTTTTGGCATTAATGGTAGGTTTGATTAACAAATACTTGAATATTTGTCAAGGAAAAAGCTGAAAAATGGAAAACATTAGCAGCTTGATAAGTAGTAGTTAGAAACTTTCTCTTTAAATTTTGGCATTATTGCCTTTGTTTTTGCCTTAAAATTTCTTTTCCTGATGAAACCTTTTTTTAAGTGTATGTACTTCAGAAACAATACACAGTTTTAAGATTGGGGAAATAGCTTTCATTTGTAAGGTATATTGTAATTTGTTTTGTGTTTTGGTGGTTACTTCTCTCTGTATTGAATTAAAAGGAAAATGGAAGGAACCCTTTGTAAAGAAACATAATTCAAATAATATCACCACAATCGAAATACATTTATTGAATGTCTAGACAGAGAAAAATAGATTGAAGGACAGACAATCCTGGTATTTGATAAAGTAGGTAATTTTCTATATAGAGGAACCAAATCAAAACACATTGGTGTTAATTGATCAACAAAAGTAATTTAATTAAGCTATGGAAAAGAATATGCACTAACCCAAAGGGGAAGTCAACAGAAATGGATTACAATGTTGCCAGCCCCTAAGACATAAAACACACTGTAACTAGTGAGTTTCCACATGGACACAAAGATGTGAAATGAAGTCAGTCATTGAGCATTCAAGCAAGTGGAGATCTCCTAACTCATACTTTGCTATCTTTTCCATGAAGGAATTGTTTTGAATCATTAAAAGAGGATGAAATTATGCTCAGCATAGTTTAATATTAACACAGATTGATTGATTCATTCATTCAATAACATTTAGTGAACTCTTACTACAAGTTAGGGACTATGATAGGTATATATTAATTTTATTTTATCTATTCTAGGCATATTTTGTATATTTCAAAATTCTACATATTGAAAGCATTTCATTAATCAGAATATCATATTCCCTACACAAAATTAAAGCTGTGAAATAACTTTTTCTAAACAACCAGACAGTACAGCAATTTCAAATTGTAATGGAGGTGATTTTGTTCCATTGGTGAAGTCCTCCAATTTGTAGTTACTATTATGGGTTGTATTGTGTTCCCCCCAAAAGAAATGTTGAAATCCTCACCCCAGGACGCATGAACATGACTTTACATCTGCAAAGACCCTATTTCCAAATAATCAAGATAAGGTCATACCAGAATAAGGTGGGCCCTAATCTTTATAAAAAGAGAAAACAGACACCAACACACCTAGGAGGAGGCCAGGCAAAGGCAGAGGCAGACATTGGAGAGATGCATTTACAAGACAAGGAGTGCCAAGGATTGCCAGCAACCACCAGAAGCTAGGAGAGAAGCATGGAACACATTCTCCCCTAGAGCCTTTGGAGAGAGCACAGGACTGCCAACACCTTAACTTAGGATTTCTAGCCTCTAGAATTGTGACACGATAAATTTCTGTTGTGTTAAACAACCCAATTTGTGCTAATTTACTACAGCAGCCCTAGAAAACCAATACAGTCTCTTACCCTAGCCTGCGATCCTCATGATCAGGGTGAAAGCAATATAAATTTCAGAGCTACTCACACACCCC
>NW_012149897.1:957274-958575 GCF_000956105.1 Propithecus coquereli
ATTTTATTGATCAGATTTTCCTTGTCATGTCCTTTCCTTTCCATGTCATAGCTTTGAAATACCAAAATCTTCATTTTACAATGGCATCCACTTCTAAGTAAAACCTAATAAAATAAGCCTGAGGCAGAAGGATAAAACTTGACCTATTATTTCATGGCAGTGTTACCATGGCAATTCATCTTTCCTGGAAGAGAGGAACAGCCATATATAGCTTTTTTATAGGGGGCCTTTGACTCCATTGTCAGTACTACCGCGACCGACGTATCTACTCATTGTATATTTCTGATCATGAAAATTGCAGACGCTTTTCAGTAAACACTATTTAAACACTCAGATGAACCCTCTTCAAGACCTTAACAAAATTTACAACCCAAACCATGTAAAGACTTGTTTACATACTTTATTTAGCAACTTGTTTTCTAAGAATGTTTAACACAAAGGCAGGGGAAGACACCATTTTTGCTTTCTTTCTAATTAATCTTTTTGACATACTTCTTCCCACTGGGATTTTGATTATGATTTTTTTCAAAACCTAGGGCATAAATATATAAATGCAGGCAGCTTGGAGCTTTTAGTTAAGGTTGGAGATTGTTTTTATTTACAAGACACGATAGGAAATGCTTGCATCAGATTGAATACAGTGTATTTTAAAAGATAACATGTTTTTGAGTAGAATTTTTACTATTGCCCTAAAATTGGCAACTAAGACTCAGACCAGACTCCTTACAGAGGGATGGGACATTTTACTCACACAAGCCATGTGCCAGTTGGGTGGTTGGATGGTGTCTGCTTAAGCAATAGAATTACTGATCTGCTTTTGTGTGGGGGTATTTGATACCTGAAAGAAATCATAGGGTTGAGGAGGTGGAGAAAATGGAGAAGCCTGATTTTCCACGGGTCAGCATGGCTGGGTTATTTGAGTTTCCCATGGACCAATAAACACCATAACAGGTGATGCACTTGAGACATTTTGCCATTAACCTACCTCTAAGAGACCTGCCTCCCGGAAGAGGTGTAGGATGCTATGAGGTACATTAACAGGGGCAGGAGGGAGCTGAAGGAATGTTAAAGGGGAAGGAATCTGAGCAAATCTTCCACGTCCTGGCACTGTGCAGTAGGAAAGCCCTGCAGGGATCCCCGAAGATCCTGCATAAGGGAACCAGCCTTCAGATGTTTGTCACAAAGATGTGGAAAGCAGGATGGGCTTCACTGAAGAAGCCGAGAGAGAATTGTAATTGTATGTCCAGTTAAGTAGAGTCATCTGCCCTCTCTTTATCTCCAAGATCTCCTTCCATCTCTAA
>NW_012149897.1:958625-961930 GCF_000956105.1 Propithecus coquereli
TTAGATCTGAAAGAAAAAAAACAACACACACACATACTAATGTGCCAAAAGAAAACATTTGAAGATATAAAACTCACTGGTAAAATTAAGTACATAACAAATCCATAATACTCTAATACTGTAATTGTGGTAGCAATCCACTCATAACTTTAGTATGAAGCCCAAATACAAATCTATCAAAAACAACGATAGCTACAGCAACCTGATAGGCAATATAAATATATATAAATTGTGACAACATAAAGCTAAAATGTGGGAGGTATGGAATTAAAGTATAGAGTTCTCTTTTAAATTTCTCCTTTGTTTATTTGTTTCTATTCTTTTCTTTGTGATCTAAGATAAGGTGCCATCTCTTTAAAATAACTTGCTATATCCTACTGATTTTTATATGGTGGCTCTGCAAATTTTTTTTTTTATTCTGCGAAATTCATTTTGGTAAAGATCTAGCTCCAAGTAGCCTCTACCTATGTTCACTTCCACTAAGCAGCAATTAACTATAGAAAATAAAATGAAAATTAAAATCTGATTTTTTTGTGTAGTCTAAAACCAGAAGAGTATATTAGCTCCATCATTATGTATTTATTGTCCATCTATTAAGTATAAGCCACTGTGGGGGGGAAAAAAGGAAGTTTACAAAAAGGTCCCTGCTTTTAAGGACCTTGCAGTCTACTCTCAGTTTATTAAACTATAAAGTGGGAAAAATAAAAATTAACACCTGCTTTGTGTGAAAGTTTAAGTCAGACAGATCTGGATTTGAAGTCCTGTTCTCCTGTTAGATAACTGGATAACATGGACTAGTTAATGAACCTCTGTAAACTAAATATCTACAAGGTTTAGTGTGCTTTTTAGAGTTACATGAAGTACTCATGTAAAGTACTTCCCACAAAGAGTAGCACACAACAAGTGGTCAAAAAATGGCAAGTACTTGTTATTTCTGAAACATGGGGAGGCAAGGCCAACATGAGATGGAAATAGTAGTTTACAAATATAGGGATTTAATGCCTGCAAAAGGGATGGCATATAACTGTTAATTCTGGGAGTCAAAGGCAGATACATCACCAAAATCGCCTGGTATATATCACATATACTATAACCAACTCTCACCCCTTCGTCAGGATCTGAGGTATCACTTTTATAATCCAATTGCTCTTCATTTTCCATCTTTGCCACTTTCCCTGGAGTCTGTGGTCTGACCTCTGTTTCCCAGTAGTCTTTAGGTACTTAGCATTTTGGACAGAAATGTTACCTTTTTTCTGATCTCAGTTTGAAACTTCTTTCTCCCCTTATCCCAGAGATGCCTCCTTCGAATGCAGAGTGCACCCCAGCTCCTCCTAAGACTTAAGAGGCCTTGGATGGAAAACTAATGTGTTGGATGACACAAAAACAGCTCCCTTTACCATCAAAATGAAATTAACATCTTCTGGGGTCACTGTTGAATCAGGCTCATGTTGGATGTGCCGTTGTTCACACATAGGTACAATCCTGTGTGGATGCTTATGCCTCACCATGGACAACAGTGAGAAACTCAAGATGGCTTACAACTCTCCCCTAATTCATGTGGCATATTCTATTCAGTTTCTATAAGTTCAGAGAAGGGGAACGAAGAAAGTTGGGGATCAGTGAATGATTCCAGGAGAATGTGGGGTATAAAATGGAACAGCAAATTAACTAAAGGTATGACTGTTCATGAAGGCAACAATTATATTTTACTCTTGGAGCAGGGATAAGGCTGGCCTAATGAGAAGTTTATTAGGTATTATTAGGGAAAATTAAATTTTCAAAAATAGAATGAAAACAGATTATAGTACCAAACGAGCAGAAATAAAGGAAAACTAGTGGGGAAGATCTTTCAGAGTATACTGAATGGCAGAAAACAAAAAAAAGTATAGATTTCGCTATATGAAAATTTGACAATTTCTTGAATATTAAAAAAATTGAAATGGTAGAAAATCAAATAATAAACTAGAAAATATATTTGCATTGTACTAGAGAGATCAAAGGTTAATATCTTTAATACATAAAATGGTATTATAAATCATTAGGAAAAATGTTATATATTCTAATTGTAAAAATTATTTACAAATATGCACATAAATGGCTAGTTAATTTTTAAAAAGAGTTGAATCCCAGTCATAATAATGGCAATGCAATGCTGCATAGTTGCATGACTATATAGTAGAAATGACCTGGTGATTATTTGAATATTTTATTGTACTTTGCTTACTATTTTATACATATTAAAAATAAAAATACAGATACTAGAGATAAACATAGATGTCATAAACTGCATATCATTGGAACAACTATACAAATTAATTAGGAAGAAAGAAGCCAATCTTGAGCTTATCTGGATATTCTTAAATATTCATTGGATTTAATTTAGCTAATAGTATATCCAACTGCAAAACAAAGAATTTGGTTCTGGATAAAATGCCAGAACCAAATTCCCAAAGACTGTGTTTAAAATACAAGGTGTAATCAGAGATTTTGTAATGTTTTAGCTCTCTGAAAGAATCCCTTAAAACTAGTCAGCATATTTTAAAATTTTTCCACATTTGGCTTGGGCTCATGTTTTCCAGAACATGTTATCTATAAATATAACTTTTTTTTTTTTTTTTTGCCTGTTGTGAAGCAACTTTAAAAGGCTTTCTTTTTCTCTTGGTAAAATATCTTTTTGGCATTGATTGAGAAGCATTCGTACAGGTTGAGGACCCCACACGTGCTGTCTTCTCTGTACTGCAACAGACAGCTTTCCCCAAATTTCTCAGTAGAGGAAAACAGCCAATATACCCAGACATTGCTAAAAGGTGATCCAGACCTTTTCTGTCAAGCATGTTTTCAACCCAGACACTGAATAATGTTGTGCTGGAAAACTGAGTTTATCTCTTTCTTCCAGTGATGGCGCTCCCTTTTCATAAGATGTTAATTTTATTTTGACAGTAAAGAAACTAGTTCTAGTGTTCTGAAATGCATCAGTTTCATATTGTGGGTGTATTTAATCTTTGAGAGAGCAGAAATAAAAGCCCCATTATATTATGATTGAAATGTTACAGGAAACTGCTAGAAACCACAGGATTGTCTAGTCATTATGTATAAAAATCAAAAATAGAGCTGGGATGGTGAGGGGACCAGCTTTCAAGAAAACAGAAGTTTTAGATAGTGCTTAAGTCACAGCAAGGGGCAGGATCTTTAATACCATTCTGATTTGAACTCAGAAACGTACTCTAATTGGAGATAATTTATCACCTAAAAGCTCTCAAGGAGAATAAGAAAGTGTACCAAGTAGGGGAAATGTAGTGAGAAAT
>NW_012149897.1:972725-1007151 GCF_000956105.1 Propithecus coquereli
CACATGGATAGCCTCACCCATTATCAATGTCACCACCAGAGTGTGCATTTGTTACAACTGATGAACCTACACTGACACATCATATTCACCCAAAGACCACAGTTTACATTAGGGTTCACTTTTGGTATTGTATATTCTATGGGTCTGGACAAATTTGTCATGTCATGTATCCGCCATTGTAGTATCATACAGCGTAGTTTCACTGCAGTAAAAATCCTCTGTGCTCTGTGTGAGCTTTTTGTACATAAGAGAAAAATGACTGGAACTCATGGGATCTGTTCAAGTCGTGGTTTGGGAATTGGGCATGGGTGACTGGGCAGACTGAAAACAAGGTTTAGATAAAAGTAATTCCAAAGTACACCAATAGGTTTAGACTTTTCACCAAACTAGCCACCAGTGAAATATTACAAAAACAATATCAAGAAAGCAGACTTAAACAGGGCATTATACATTTTAAAGCATATTCATATATATCATTTCATTTACTTATTCTGAGGTCATGGACCATTTTATAGATGATGAAACCGAGAAATAAAGAGGTGAGATGCCAGTTCTAAGTCATAGTAGTGGCGAAAGACACAGGACATACTGGAGCCCAGCTTTCCTCAAACAGTCGAGGTCTGGTCCTCTTTCTGAATATGAAGCTGAATACTGGGGAATTTAGGTTGTGTTTTTTCTCACTCTGGCTCTATATTTGATGTTATCATTTGGCTATTAACATTTGTTCCATGTATGTGCTTTATGTCTTTTTCAGCTTCACTGTTTCAAATCACATTCATTCTTCGACCAACCATAGCTGTGTCCAGGCCTAATACTCTACTGAAATTGTTCATGCTGAAGTAATCAGTGACTTCCTCATTGCCATATCCAGTGGTTTAATATTTGGTTCTCATCCTAGTTGTTTTTTCTGAAACATGTGGTATAGATGATAGTTCCTTATTTCTTTAAGTCTACTCTTAAAGAAATGACTCTCTCTTGATTATTTAGGCTCTTTAAATTTTCTTCTTCAGTTACCTGCTCAAGCTTCTCTTTTCTGCTCACCTCTTAAAGGTGCTGCACAGATTTCTGATCTTCATCCTCTCTCACTGTTTTTGTACTATGCTACAAGATACTACTCTACCTTCATACTTTCAAATGTAATCTATAAATAGCTCCATCTTACAAGGAAAACTTGACCACATTCCTATATTCCAGAAAGACATTTTCATCATTGTGAATCACAGATATCTCAAATTTAACTCATGAAAAAAACTGAAGTCAATGTAATTATTCCAACTCTATTGTCACCAGCAATTAAAATCTTTTAATCACATCAAAACTTATATTTTAATAAATTTTACCAAATTTCCTCACTCTTCATTGACTTCCCTTCCATACTTTTAAAGATTTACAATTAAACTGGAAATTATTTTTCCTAGGCTTAGGTCAAGGCAAAAGGCTCGTTGATATTTACTGTGATTACCACTATATTTGCTTGTATATTTACTGTCTTATTCTATGATATTTGACCCGATTTTTTTTATTTCTTTTTCATTAATATCTTGCTTTCTATTTGATTGGTTGAGTACAATTTATTTTTTCCAATCTCATCAATCCCTTTATTAGTTTGGAAATTATACCAGTTATATATACAGTGATTGTTAAAATGTTAAAATTTATATTGAAAATAAACATTTTGTTAATATCTTTAATTTCATTTTCCAAAATTCAAATATTTAGAACTTCTCAGTCACCCCTTCCCATCTTAAATAATAATGTTGTACAATGTTCTATATTTTAATACTATTTTGACTTTTTTCTTTTTTTTTTTTTTTTTTTTTGAGACAGAGTCTTGCTCTGTCTCCTGGGCCAGAGTGCAGTAGCATCATCATAGCTCACTGCAACCTCAAACTCCTGGGCTCAAGCAATCCTCCTGCCTCAGCCTCCCAAGCAGCTGGGACTACAGGCATGCGTCACCACACCCGGCTAGTTTTTCTATTTTTGTAGAGACAGGGGCTCGCCCTTTCTCAGGCTGGTCTCCAACTCCAGGCCTGAAGTGAACCTCCCATCTCGGCCTCCCAAAGTGCTAGGATTACAGCTGTTAGCCACCACGCCAGGCCCTACCTTGACTTTTTACCCCCTCAGTAGATATTATTTTTACACAGACATTATTTGTTTAGATTTATATTTATCCATGTGTTTTCCAGCTTCCCTGTCCACAATTTGCATCTCAAACCATCCTTCCATGTTTCTAAAGTACATTCTTTAGAAATCCCACTGGTGAAGATCTGCTGGTAGTAAACATTCTCCTTTTGTATGTCCAAATATATTTTTGTTTAACCCTTATTTATAAATTATGTTTAACTGAGTATACAATTCTTTTTATATATTCTATCTTTATTAGCATTATTCCATTGTTTTCAGGCTTCAGTTGATACCACTGAAAAGTCTGCTCATGGTCTAATTATTGTTCAACAACTATCTGAAACCTCTCTGAAGTTCCTTTTAGGAGCCTCCCTTGATCTTCGGTGTTAGGTAGTTTCACTGTGATGTGGCTATATTCATCTAATACAATTCCTTTATATAGACTGCTGGGGGATCACTGTGCTTTGTCTTTTAACAATTCCAGAAAAAATTTCAGTATTAACCCTACAAGCTACTTCTATCTCATTCTTTTTGTTTGTTTATTTTGGAATTCCAATTATATGTCAGGTAGATAGGTGGACCATACATATTGGTTTACTCAAGAATATCCAGGTTTATGCCACACCTGTGGTTGATCAATGAACAATTAATTGTCTCAAAAGTCCTCTAGAACTTGTTCAATTTAATTCATATGTGAAACCAGGTGTGGGTTAACAAAACAAGTCCATAATTTATGACATAGTTTATAGATTCTTGTCATATTACCATCAGTTCTAAAGAGTTAAAAAGATTTTAAAAAGCTCTAAGAGTCAGCTGAGTCACACACCGCAAACATTCAACATAGTGCTCGAAATCCTCGCCACAGCAATTAGGCAAGAGAGGGATATTAAGCGTGTCCAAATGGGGACAGACGAGATCAAACTCTCGCTCTTTGCCGATGATATGATATTATATCTAGAAAACCCCAAAGACTCATCTAAGAGACTCCTAGAACTGATAAACGAATTCAGCAAAGTCTCAGGCTACAAAATCAATACACACAAATCTGAGGCATTCATATATGCCAACAACAGTCAAGCAGAAGATCAAATCAAAAACGCAATTCCTTTTACAATAGCCTCAAAGAAAATTAAATATCTAGGAATATATTTAACGAAAGATGTAAGAGACTTATACAGGGAGAACTACGAAACACTAAAAAAAGAAATTGTAGATGATGTAAATAGATGGAAAAACCTACTTGCTCATGGATTGGTAGAATCAATATCATTAAAATGTCCATACTACCTAAAGAGATCTACAGAATTAATGCAATCCCTATCAAAATCCCATTATCATTCTTCACAGATCTGGAAAAAATAATTCTACATTTTGTATGGAACCAGAAAAGACCTCGTATAGCCAAAGCAATCTTAAGTAAAAAGAACAAACTGGGAGGTATCAGTTTACCTGACTTTAAGCTGTACTACCAGGCTGTAGTGATTAAAACAGCTTGGTACTGGCACAAAAATAGAGACATTGACCTCTGGAACAGGACTGAGAATCCAGAGATGAAACCATCTGCATATGGTAATCTAATCTTTGACAAAGCTGACAAAAACATACACTGGGGAAAAGAATCTCTTCAATAAATGGTGCTGGGAAAACTGGATAGCTACATGCAGAAGACTGAAACTAGACCCCTACCTCTCATCTCTCACAAAAATCAATTCAAGGTGGATAACAGACTTAAACCTAAGGCATGGAACCTTAAGAATTCTAAATGAAGATGTTGGGAAGACCCTTTCAGACATTGGCCTAGGCAAGGAATTCTTGAAGAAGACCCCCAAAGCAATCGCCGCAGCAACAAAAATAAATAAGTGGGATCTAATCAAATTAAAAAGCTTCTGCACTGCCAAGGAAACTATCATTAGAGTGAATAGACAGCCCACAGAATGGGAAAAAATATTTGCTCTCTACACATCTGATAAAGGGCTGATAACCAGAATCTATCTAGAACTCAAAAAAATTAACAAGAAAAAATCAAACAACCCCATCAACAAATGGGCAAGCGAAATGAACAGAAACTTTTCAAAAGAAGACAGAATAATGGCCAGAAAACATATAAAAAAATGCTCAACATCTCTAATCATTAGAGAAATGCAAATCAAAACCACAATGAGGTATCACCTAACCCCGGTGAGATTGGCCTCTATCAAAAAAACACAAAACAAATGTTGGCGAGGATGTGGAGAGACAGGAACACTTCTACACTGCTGGTGGGACTGCAAATTAGTGCAACCTCTGTGGAAAAGAATTTGGAGATACCTCAGAGAGCTAAAAATAGAAATACCATTCGATCCAGCAATAGCACTATTAGGCATCTACCCAAAAGAGCACAAAACATTCTACGATAAGGACATCTGCACCTGAATGTTTATGGCAGCACAATTCACTATTGCAAGAATGTGGAAACAACCCAAGTGCCCATCAATCCATGAGTGGATTATCAAAATTTGGTATATGTTCACAATGGAATATTATTCAATCATAAGAAATGACAGTGATCTAGCACCACTTACACTTTCCTGGATTAAACTTAAGCCCATTATCCAAAGTGGGGCACCACAAGAGCAGAAGAACGGGATCCATTTGTACTCACCATCAAATTGGTATTAACTAATCAACACATAAATGCACATATCAGAACAACATCTATTGGATGCTGGGGAAGGGGGAGGGCGGCGGGAGGAGGGGACGGGTATTTGTATACACAAGGAGTGCAATGCGCACTACCCGAAGGATGGACATATTTGAAACACGGACTTGGGGGGGGGGAACCAAGGGCAACACACGTAACCTAAACATCTGTACCCCATAATATGCTGAAATAAAAAAAAAATAAAAAAATAAAATAAATAAATAAATAAAATCAGAACTGGGTATAAAATACAAGGCTGAGGCATGAGTTTGCCTCTAGAATAGGAACGTTGTGGTTTGTGCTGTCCTTGCCCTGTTAAATCATTAGGTTAGCTGCCCAGCTCACCTCTGATTCTGATCAGCTTGCTTCTCTTACCTATTTTGAAAAGCTATTGTGTCTCTTATCTAGGCAAGATCACAGGTTGGTATCTGACTCACAAAAGTGTTCTGTTTGGTTAACATAGTGTTCAAAAATTTCTTCAGCTAGCATTTAAAAATGTGAATGTTTTTACACAAAAGACCAGATTTCCAATTTATTTTGAAGAATTTCAAGAGATAGTAACAATGATGTCTGCATTGTTGTCTGGCCACAGAGGACTGTAGCTAGTAGCAGCTGCCACTTTAATTCTCTCATCTGGCTATCCTGTCTTTTTTATGTTGTTGACTGGCCCCTGAGGTATTGAAGCTTCAGACGACCCTGCCACCTCCATCACCATCCACACTACCATTTACCCCCATTCAAAACCATTCGATGTCTTCCTACTGGCCGGGGAATAAAGGCCAAATTCCTTAGGATCTTTTTCATTTGGCCCCAACATCCTTGTCCAATATTGTATTTAAATTTATATTTATTATATGTGTTTATTTTCTTAATTCCTTCCTGTCAGAATTTCACCATGTTTTCCAGCCTTCCCCTATGTTTCTAATATCTGTGTCTTCCTCATGTGAGTACATTCCTCTATGCATTTATCCTTTTTTGGCCTTGTGCTTTCATGTTCAAGAGAATCCACATACACCTTCAAAAAATACTCTATCCAATGGCTATTCTTTTTAGTCTTCTGGACCATCTAACCAAGAATAAAATTAGTTCTTAACTTCGCCCAACTGATTTAGTGCCTGGGTGAAATTTACATTTGGGCTCAAAATTTATACAAAGCAAATGTCAGGTTGTTTTAACTAATCAATATCCTGTCTGGGTTATCTTCTTATTAAAAACCAGCCAAACACTGAAAATCTATATTCCTAGCATTGTGTGGGGTACTGAGAAAAATACAAAATAAAAGTCTATGAGATACTATCTCTAAATCAAGGAATTTGTATTTCCCATAAACTGGCAAAATGAAGCACATAAAGCAATCTGGGAGCCTGGTTGTGTGTGAAGTGTTTATTATATGATGTAAGGGCTAGAGAAATCAGAGAAGGGACAAATGAACGTGAGCTGAAATAAGCTCCAGCAGAGGGTAAATTTGGTGCAGGTTCCCAGCGAGGGTAGATTTTGATGGGCTACCACACCACAATCAGGATGCTGGGAAAGACCATGCAAATGGGTCAGGGAGTGAAGAACACTGATGTGTATCCTTTGTGCATTCCTCTACCACTTTTCCTTTTCGGGAACCAAAACAATATTTATCTTAAGTATCGCAGATGCTTCTGTTTGGCATCTGAAAATTCACCAGTTACTGCACCTGGGCAGCATGATCACACCCTCTCTCCCGCCTTCTAAACTATAATATCTGAGAAAAGGGTGGGGTGTGTATAAATAAATAACTAAATAAATTCTTGTTTATTCTAGAGCAGGATCCATAATCTGGGAAGGAAGAGAGAGAACTGTAATCTATGATACCAGCTATATTACCCTGGGCGAGTAATTAAACCCCTCTGATTTTTCACTTTTGAGCTAAAATAGCTATAAAATTATCTACCTTCTCAAGGTTGTTGTGAGGATTAAATAGCGTATATAAAGGTTTCTTGGGCATAGTAGTTGCTCAATGATATGGTTTGGATGTTTGGCCCCTCCAAATCTCATGTTGAAATTTTCTCCCCAGTGTAGAATGTGGGGCCTGGTGGGAGGTATTTGGGTCATGGGGTCAGATCCCTCATGAATGACTTGGTGTCCTCCCCAAGATAGTGAGTGAGTTCTTACTTTATCAGTTCATGGGAGAGCTGGATGTTTCTTTCTTTCTTACTTACTTACTTACTTACTTATTTACTTATTTACTTACTTACTTATTTACTTACTTACTTACTTATTTATTTATTTATTTATTTATTGTCTCTTCACGATGAAGAACTGGATGTTTAAAACAGCCTAGCACCATCTCCTCCCTGTTTCTCCCTCACTCTCCATGTGACACGCCTGCTCTCCCTTCACCTTCTGCCTCGATTGGAAGGTCCCTGAAGCTCTCACCAGAAGCAGATGCTGGCGCCATGATTCTTGTACAGCCTGCAGAACTGTTAGCCAAATAAATCTCTTTTCTTTATACATCGCCCAGCCTCAGGAATTTCTTTATGGCAGTGCAAAACAGACACACTCGATAAATAAGACTTTCCTTTTTTATTTTTTTTTCTTCTAGTAGCAGCAATGTGTGGAGAAAGCAACAGGGCTTTGGAGTTAGAACACCCGAGTTCTTACCCTGGCTCTGAAACTCACATGCTGGGTGGCTTTAGAAATATCACCTAACCTCTCTGAGCATAAGTTTCCTGATTTCCAAAATGAAATCAATACCTAATACTGAGTTGAACTGTGAGCCACAAGTGAGAAAAGTTTTCTGTAAATTGTAAAATTCTATAAGCAGTGTCATTATTATTGATGGTGTTAATGAGAGTAAAGAATTCAAGCTAGCCTGTCAGATCCCAATAGAAAGTGTCTGTTAGGATTGCTCAGTGGAACATTGTTTCTTATTCATCCCACCTCCAGGGGAGAAGAGAAAAATCAAGAAATTTGTCCTTCAGGATCACCCAGAATCCACATTCTCTCATTTTCTCTCTCCATACCCCCTTACACAAAAAGGGAACAGAATTCAAAGATGAAATAAGCAATTAAATCCCCGTCATGACCATCACTTGATTATGCTTACTGATTGCTTTAAGGTCTTCTGCACATTTTTATCTTTATGATTGTTTTGACCCTCATTGAAACAAAAGATCTAATGAACTACAAGGTGTTTCAAAATTAAAGTCGTGATTCCCACATCTCAAACCACTTTCGTTGGTAAGAATCATTTAAAAATAAGTATTATGTGCAATGATGAAGTTTCTAAAATAGAAAAAGTGAAATGAAAATGTAGAAATCAGATGCTAGAGTAATGGGAGCTTCCATAGCATCTCATTACATGCTCCGTACAGAGAGAGCCGGCCTGCAGCAGGCAGCTGGCTGGGCGACAAGAGGATAAAACAATCGACTCTGGGAAGAGGACTGGAACAGCAGGGAGAAGAGCCCTCAGGGAAAGGGTGTCCACTTTAGAAAGCCTTCTTGACTTCACTTGAAATAGTACTACTATTAATAATGATATAAAGAGAAGCGTATAAGTGGGTCCAATTTGTTTGTTTTTTTTTTAAATAACCTTCCATCTTAAATAATTTTTAAAATGTAGTGAGATGATATTACATCCAAATGGAGTATCTCAACATCAAAGGCAATTTTCAGTCGCTCGGTACTGTCTCATAAGTTGGTAAGTTTGTGAAAAATGTTAAGCCCATTTTCACAGCACTCAGAAAACAGTGACAGTCAGACCAAGGCCTCAGACAGCGTGGGCCACTTTCATGTGTGAATTTAGTGACCTCACATTTGTGTATGAGATTATATAATGTCAGATTTTACAAGGCACAAAGTTACCCATGGCCTCCTAAGATCAATGGTAATTATAAATGATGCTTCAAGATCACACAGCTAATTAGATGACAATCCTGGGTTTTTTGCTGACACTTTTTGGTTATGTTGAAACCATCTAGAGATGGCTTTGATTGCTGTTTAAGCAATTCTCTAATTTTCTGTTTAGTTCTAATCAGACACCAGTGTAGAGCTGAGACTGGTGGAATGGAAATCAGAGGAAGTGGGGGTCAGAGGCCAGCTGCAAAGATGACAAAGGGTTGAGCGATGCACCCACGGAAAATTCAAGGAGGCTTCACTAAGCCTCGGAAGCTTGAAAAGTGACTTCCCAGCAACTTTGAGGATACAAAAGCCTTGCTGATAGGGCAGGGGAAGCAGATTTTTCTATTTATACACCTCGATTTAAGACAGAACTGGACTTTATGAGGTGGGGGAATGGGTCCTGATCACTGGCTGCAAGGACTGGGGAAGCCAGAAAAGCAGGCATCCCAGCACAAGGACTGGACTGTGCACTGTGGACTGTCCTTTGGGGAGGGGGTGTCACCCTTCTGGGGAGCTAGAGTGGCCAGGGTGGGATGGGGAGAGTGAGCCCTGTGGGCACACAGGGCCTCTTTAATACTGTTATTGTGGGTGCTGCTTTTAAAAGAGATAAAACCTGACTGTAGTGCCAAAAGAAAGCACCATGTAAAATAGAGGCCAAACTCATTATTAAAACATGACACAAACTCACTCTGTAATAACATGTACAAAATTTTTTCAATCTGAATTCTATTGAGGGGTTAAATTCTCTGCTAAGTCAGAAAAAGCAAATTTACAGAAGTCATTACAAATGAACCAGCCACATTATTTTCACATCAACAGAAAATAAAGAGCAAGAAGCCACAAATGAGAAAGAACCTATACTGATTTATGTGTGAAAAAGAAAGCAGACAGGCAAATATATGCTCTGTGGCATATAAAACACCCATACATTAACATTTTAAATATGAGAGGAAAGGTTAGCTAGGACTAAGAAAATTATTTTCAATGGGGAAATAAAACCCATGCATGAAACAAAATTTAGTTATTTCTCATAGTAAAAAGTTACAAAAATCACTGCATTAAAAATAAACCAAACAGACCTAAATCATTTGCCAAACAATCTGGCAGCCCATAAAAGCATTTTTCCCACATTTAAATTTCACTAACAACATGGTTGCTGGCAGGAGAAGCCTGAAAGGGCGTTAGTGTTCTGACTATAATTCAAATTCCTACTTTCAATGCAAAAAGTTCTTTTAGGGCTCGTGTGCCAGACAAATGTATTTTTCTTAGCCTGTAAACAGACTCTAGTGCTTGAATAGCATGATAGCAAGAGTCAGAGAGCAGATGCACTGGCATGTACTGATCCTTCTACAGGAAAGACAGAAACTTCTCCAGCTGGGCACCACTCTGGCTGGATTATGCCAGGCCTGACGATCATGCTGTGCTAATAAGGTCAAGGTCTGATCCCTGTGTGTTCTTCTCTCTGCTCCAAGCCGCCTAGCGACATGCTCAACCTGGTGAGTTATTTCACAAATGCGAGAGGTAGGCAGATGGGCAAGGGATGGGCTGGATTTGCCATGATCCGTCATTCTTCATAGAAAGGTAAAGGGAAGATCCTTGGTACCCAAAAACTGTTGCTAGCTGCTGGGGAACATGACCAGGTGGGGCAGGGTTTCTCCCCTTTCAGAGCCAAGCAATGAATTCTGATATAGCTCAGAGTTGGCCTGCAGGGATAAATAGAGTGGAGAGTTCCCCTAGTGCTCATTTTTAGGGAGGTGTAAAGAGACCTAGTCTTTCTGATTGGTTTGTTTATAAATTACATTTGGCAGTTTAACACAGTCCCTCACTCTCAGAAGTTCTCCCTTAGTAGATCTGGCAGTTGAGTCTGCGAACTTGCACTTTCTCCAACAACCATTGGTCATTCTGACACTGACAGTCTGGCCAATATAGGATAACTGCTGAGAGCAAAGACTCTAGGGTTAGATGACTTGTGTTCACATTCTGGCTCCACTGCTTTCTAGCTGGGTGACCTTCGGCAAATCGATTAACCTCTCTCTACCTCAGTTTTCTCAACTGTAAAATGAGGTTATGAAAATTAAATGAACTCATGCAGGTAACTGGGTTAGCATAAGACCTCAGACGTAGGAAGAAAGCAATACGTGTCAGCTGTTACAACTCCCAGATGCTCTTTCATTTTTTTTTAGTTTCTTTTGCATATGCAATGTTTCATACATCAATATATTTCATGTTTATGGTTAGGCTTTTTAAAGTCTCTATAGAATTACCAAAATATTGTTGTGCTATCTAATTTTTTGGATGTCTTTTTTTTTTTTTTAAAGATGTGAGTGACTACACACCACTGTTAATCATTCTTATTTGAACACAATGGTGAGTATTTTACAAGGAGTAAATATGTCTTATAAGTGGTCATTCTTTGCTAAAATATCTTTTTTTTCTCAGATGGAAATGAGATTACTTCTATGGTCTTTCAGTTCGTTTAAAGTTGACAGGCAAAAAACTGTGAGCTTTAAAACTTCTTTCTGCCAGAGGACCTACTTCAATACGAAATGTCCAAGGCAATTAAACAACAAATGGAGACAAGCTAATAAAAACTGGAAACTGCCAAGGAAAGAAAAGCAGAGAAATAATGACTAAAATGTTGCCTGGGCTTTTCTCCAAGTTAGCTTTTGCAAAGGGATGAAAACCTTTGTCACACTAGTGAAAATGACTGGAGATGTTTAGATTTTAACTCAAAATACAGAGAAACTTACTAATAAAAAAATGGATTGCCTTGTGAATTGGTGAGTACTTTATCACTGGAGATGTTTGAACATAACAATGTTAAGGATGAGCAATGTTGAGGATGTTGCAGAACAGAGTTATGCATTCTGTAAGGGGTTAGACTACACAATCACAGAATTCCAAGAGGCAAGCTGTAGATGGTATCAAAGTTGAAAACACAAGGTAGTAGGTTAATGTTATCGATAACAACAAATAAGTAGAGATGTTACTAAATGTTTGTGGAAAGATAAGGAGCTTAAATATTAGACATATTTTTTAATACTAGGTGGAGATTTCTCAGCAGAGATGTTCTGAAACCAACAATCTATAAATAGATATAGTCTCATTATATTACACATCTACTTTTTTCCTAATAACCCTTTTATTACTGGTTTGCTGCTTTCCCCCCCTTTTTTTTTTTTTTGAGACAGAGTCTAGCCCTGTCACTCAGGCTAGAGTGCCGTGGTGTCAGCCTAGCTCACAGCAACCTCAAATTCCTGGACTCAAGAGATCCTCCTGCCTCAGCCTCCTGAGTAGCTGATACTACAGGCATGTGCCACCATGCCTGGCTAATTTTTTCTGTTTTTAGTAGAGACGGGGTCTAGCTCTTGATCAGGTTGATCTTGAACTCCTGAGCTCAAGTGATCCTCCCGCCTCGGCCTCCCAGAGTGCTAGGATTACAGATGTGAGGCATCACACCTGGCCTTGCTGCTTTTCCTATCCTAGAAATTTAAGGAGTCCATGAGGGAAATTAGCCATTTATTTCTAAATAAAGATATATATTTGGCACGGATGCCTAAAGCAGCAGTTGAAAATGAGCTTATCCAGAGGTGCTCAACCTCTCTGACTTCCAATGCTACTGTCCACAACTTGGAGCTGGAGCTGACGGATCTCTCTTCTCAATTAGTGGAATTAAAAAAGCTCACAATTCAAGGTGGCCACCATAAGCTACTCCTAAGCAAAAAAGTTATCTCCTTTACACCTGTTCCTAGATCATCCAGTGGTTGTTGGTACTAAATTATTTTTATTTGTCTTTTTATAAAATTGTCCCAAGTATCCCCAAAACCATCAAAGAAAAATCATGAGAATTATAAAATCATAATTTCTATTGGCGGTCCCAAAGATGGAATTCCTAGTGTCTTGTATGACTAAATGAACTGCAAGGCTACTATGAGCAATGTGAAAGTTAGAAGAGGTGCATCGGGCAACACGGGATCAAATGCAGCCTAATCTCCCCATCGCAGAAAGATGGATGCTTCAGCCATAAGCACATTAATGTGTAAAATTTAATTTGCTCCATTTCCAGAAACAAGTTAAATTAGGTTAGGAACCAGAGGGCCCCTTTCCAAAGAGAAAGAAAGGGAGGGAGAAGGAGAGAGTGTCAATGGGGAAAGGGGCACCAAAATGCTTGGGAACAAGTCATTTATCCAGCGAGTACTTTCAATCGAAAATCTGGGTGTCATGTACTTTTATTCCATAAACCCAGTTTCAAGAGCCTTGGCTCTGAATATAGCATTTCATTGCCACTCACTTTGAGCCCACCATCCATAAAATGAAGTAAAAGGAAACTCGTACAGTTAGTTACTTGCTTAGAGTTCTGATTTGGTAGCTTGAGTTTCTTGTTGCATTAAGTAACGGTGAGCAGAGCACTGTCCAACAAATTAGCTTTCTGCTGTTTAGCAATGGGATCCACCCCTAAGTCAAACCCCAGCTAAATGTTGAACCACAGAGTGGATGAAGGTTGCAAGGATGAAAAAGAGAAAAACCTAGAGCCATTTTAGACCTCTGAGAATACGGAAACCAAAACAATTGAGATAAAGGAAAAGCCATTTAACCTGTTCATCATATTTTTTTATGATTTTTTTTTTATGACTGTAGTTCTGGAATGCAATAGAATCTTGGCAGCAGATACATTCAACACAGACCATCTGAAGCATTGTTTTTTGTGTATCTTTACTAAAAGATTCTCAGTGCTTTCAGGAATTCTATGTTTGAGATTATATTCAGCTATGTAGATTATTTTCACCTCACTAAACAAGTAGACTTTTTTTTTCCTTGTCAGGAAATAGAGATATCTATGCAGTTTATTCTATCAGAGTCCTTTAATTTGGAGGTCTTACTGCTTCCTCTTATCTGAGTACAACAGCAGGGAAACTTAAGCATCATGAACCACAAATGATATGCAAACTCCAAGCAGCACGCAGTTAACAAAGGAGATTTCATGGCTCTGCAGTTTTCATAATTACATTAAAGCCAAGAATGCTTCTCTTTAAACACTAAAATGTGTTTTTATAAAAAAAAAAAATCGATTTCAGGATTTGTAATTAGAAAGTAAATAAGGATTAAAATGGCATTTACTGTGATGAAATAGTAGCTTAAAATAGGTAATCCGACAGGCACAGTAAGGCACGCTCTAGTCTGGGAGAGAGCGGAGGGCTTTGGACTTGAAGTAAGAGGTTCATTCTGGGTAAAAGGCTCACTTCTTCCAAAAACCAGATCTGGGACTTGGGGGAGGTCATTTCATCTTTTTAGCTTTCTTATTTGTATAAAGATGTGACTGAATTATATATTTTTTCTTATTTTTTAATTTATTTCAGAATATTATGGTGCTACAAATGTTTTGGTTACATGGATTGTTTTTGTACAGCTTGAGTCAAATATATTTTTTAAGGTCACTTTTACTTATAGAGACTCCTTAAGGTTAAGCCTTTTTAAAGGTCCTGCTTTATTTCAGAATATTATGGTGCTACAAATGTTTTGGTTACATGGATTGTTTTTGTACAGCTTGAGTCAAATATATTTTTTTAAGGTCACTTTTAGTTATAGAGACTCCTTAAGGTTAAGCCTTTTTAAAGGTCCTGCTTTCTAGGGAGAATTTACGTTAATCCACACTACAAGGCCCCTAAACAGCTCTTTAATGCATTGATTTTTATAGTTTTAGAAGTTTCAATGTAGTGATGCCCAAATTTTATTATGCATCAAAACTTTAAAAGAGGAAATTCCTGGGCTTCATAATGAAAGACTTACGTAGCAGGACAGGGGTGGGCCTGGGAATCTGTGCTTGCAGTGGCCCTCCAGGAAATTCTGACAGAGATGCGCTGTGGACCACACTTTGGGAATGAACTAGTGGCTTGAAAGAAGTAAAGCAATTTCTCCCAATCCTGCCTTAGTCCCTTGTAGACTGTCTCAATAGGATATTAAAGTACAGTAATAATTCCAAAACACAAACTTTTCCCTCAGAAATATGGTTCTCAAAGAATAAACAATGTTACTCATCAGCAAAGTTCAAATTTGGCTGCCACATACAATTTTGGTATCATTCCTTTCTTCTTTCATTAAGAGTTCTTTACATTTCTCCTCCTCATGGAAGTCACCTTTAATTACCAGACAGCCTGAGATTGCATTAAACCAACATATAGGTTACCCTGGATTTTTCTGTCAATTTCTGGTTATAACTTATACTTACTGTCCAGGTTCAGGCCAAGTCTATTACTAGGAGGTTATTAAATTGTAGTGTGAACCTATTTTTGTTTCATGAAGTACATAGATCCAGATACCAAAAAAGATTAACTGAAAATGTGTAAATATTAGTAGTTATCTCTGGAAAATTTGTTTAGAGGTGAAATTAATTTTCTGCTTATTCTCCTGTATGTTCAAATTTTCCTACAAATGTTATTGTATCTGTTATAATCTTCCTTTTAGATTAAAAAAAAAAGAAAGGAGAAAGGGAGGAAAGGAGTGAGGGAGAGGGAAAAGGAGTAGAGAGAAGAGAATGAGATGGTATGTGTGTGCACAAGAATGTGTGAGAGAGAGAGGAAAGAGAGAGAAAGCAAGAGACTCCCTGGCAAATGTTATAACAGAGACTTCATGGGAGGTTGGAAAGACATAGGTGTCTAGGTGGGTCTCCTGACTGCCTGGAGGAAATCAAGGAAGTCTTCCTCAAGAAAGTAATGCTTTGAGCTGAGCCTGTCAGTAGATAATGGCATGTAAGCTTTGCAGAATGAGGACAGCCTAAAGTGCACGGGCCTGGGAGAGAATGGCCTATTTGGGATCTACAAATAGTTTGCATGGATGGAGCATGCACAGTCTATGTGACAGTGATGTTTAAACATGGCTTGCAACCCACTAATGGACTGTAAACTCAATGAAGTGGGACATGGACACCATTTTACAAATTAAAAGGCTATAAACAGAAAATATCACAGTGCATCACATGTAAGTATCATTTTGTGAAGATTTTCATGTGTGTCTGTGAGTGTGTAAATTAGATCACGATGTAAAACATATTTTTTACTGAGGGTTGAGATCTGAAAATTTCTGAAGCTTCTGCTGAGGCCTAGGAAGCCACATGTGCTCTGTGAAGGACAATGGCAGGACCAGATTTGCATCTTAGAAAAAGAAATCACTTGAGTTCTATGGTAGGCAGAATGATGGCTCTCTAAACTGTCCCCTTCCCAATCCCTGAAGCTGTGAATATGTTATCACACATGGCCAAAAGGACTTTGCAGGTGTGATTAAATTAATAAACTCCAGAGGAGGAGATTATTTTGGCTTTTCTGGGTAGGCACAAGGTAATCGCAAAAGTTCTTACAAGGGAAAGAGGGAGGTAGGAAAGTCAGAGAAGAAATGACAATAAAAGCAAAAGTGAGAGAGAGAGAGAGAGAGAGATTTGAAGATGTTATGCTCTTGGCTTTGAGGGTGGAGGAAGGGGCCATGAGCCCAGGAATGTGTGGCCTCGAGATGCTAAAGAAGGCAAGGAAGTGAATTCTCCCCTGGAGCTTCCAGAAGGAACACAGCTTTGCAGACCCAATTTGGACTTGTGACCTCCGGAACTGTAAGATAATAAATTTATGTGGTTTCAGGCCACTAAATTTGTTGTAATTTGTTATAGCAGTAGGAAACTAATAAAAGTTCTATAAGGATGGATGTCTAGGAGGAAACTAGAAGCTTAATAAAAAAGAAAAGCAACTGCAATATCCTGGGGAGAAATGATAAGTGAGCTGAAGTGTAATTGGAAAGGAAATCTTCAGAATGTGAAAGATTCTGAATGTATTTAGAAGGTAAAATTGATAAGACCCAAAAAACAACTGAATTTGGAATGTGATGAAAAATTAACTAGAGGTTTTTAAGTGGGCTATTACAAAAAGTATCTCCTTTCACGTATTTGAAGGTCTATCCACAGAGAAGGAATTAATGACCATGTTGCCATAGCATTTCTTTTTACCAGGCTAACCAAACCAACTGCTCTCAACCTTTCCTCGGTGGCATGGTCGTGAAATGGTTCACTATTAAATATATTGAGTACATTTCCTAGCAAACTAGGACACATAGGAATATTTATTTTCTAAATATATATAAAATAAATTTATATAAAATATACACATATGTATAAATTAATCATATTAAAAACTTTATAAGGAAACGATGATGTTTTGCAAAATGCAAAGCACTTTGTGCTTCATAAAGTACAATCACATATCATCTCACTTGCTCTTAGACTAACTTTGCAAAGGAATGCACAATGAATATCATCCCTGTTTTGTAGATAAGCTAGTTAGGGCTCAGAGGTTGAGGGGACATTCTTAAGGTTACCCATTGGACCTGAAAGTTAATTTTCTGTTTCTAAAACACTCTGAATAGGTTACATTCCATTCATGGAATTAATGTCACAAACACAAAAAATGCACTCTTTGTTTCTGTCCATCCCTCACATCACAGAACATAAAAATATGTATAATAGAGAATCAGGATGCTTTGGATTTTAATATTACCTGCAAGTTTCATAATCATATAAAACACATGGAAAGACATTTCTTTTGTCTTTTAAAGTATTTCCATTAATTTTTAAGATTATTCAAAAAACATTTCCTGAGTACTTACTACCAAATGCCATGCACCATGCTGACCCTAGAAATAATTTTTAAAAATGAATAGATGAAGCTCTTTTTTCAAGGAACTTATGGTTTAGTGGGGGAGCCTGGGGTGTTGAGTTCATCCAGGAAAGCCTCCAGAGGCCTGTGACTCCTGCTTTTCATGAAGGTGTCCCACCCCGTGCGTAGTCTAGAATTGACATACCATTGGGCAAGTGTTTATTGAGCCCTCCATGTTCTGGTCACTGTGTTGGGCACTGGGGTTACACAGACATATGTATGAGACAAGATGTTGCACTCAAGGGCTTAGAGTCTAATAGGGGAATGCCTGGGGCACTTTATGCTGGACCATTTAGGGCAGTTTTTGCCAAGTTGAAGTAGTCACTAGGATTCACTTTTCACTTTCTTATCTCTACCAATTTGCTGAATTAATATTTACTTTAATCAAAGAACAGTGAACACAATATTGAAGTCCTTTGATACATTTGGGTAAAAAGGAGGAAAACTTGATGGTTTGTATTAAGCAAGATATACTATGCCTGCTGCTCACAGTTTGAAGCCAAAAATGTTTACTCCCAGGTTATATTACAATTTAAATTCCTAGTCCAGGTAGGATTGCATGGTTTTAAGAAATTATATTTTGAGTTTCTAAAGGATCATAAAATTATAGATGTTTTAAGACTTACAACCATTGCTTAAGTATTTTATTTTGGAGAAAGTAGTTGTAAAAAGAATAGAAATGAAAAAGCAATTTCAGAAAACTTGGCCCAAGAAAAGTCCCATGAAACACGTGACGATAGGGGACTATCTATGAAGGTTTGTTTATGCTACTTATATTTAAATGGAATGCTATTGCCACCTCAATGTTTAATACAATAAAACTAATAGATATGAGTCAAAACCCAAAAGCAAGTGTAACATGTTCTACTTGTCATAGTGTTTTCCCTACTTTAGTGGATCTTGGTGATAGTTGGCTAAACTCTATGCTAAAAATCAAAATAAAATCCCAACTGTTGGCAAAAGATACCATTATCTAAACTTCCTATTCATTTATAAATATGAGATCAGCCTATTCTTTGTTTTTTCTCTGCACATTATTTTCTTCCCATCAAATATGTATCCACATTTCTGGTTAATGGTATGCCAGTTCATTGTTTTTTGACAAATGTATTATCTAAATATTTAAGCGTACATTTTATATTCTATTATCTGAACTTTGAGTTTATAAAACACTAATAAAAAGGGAAGTGTCCATGTTTTGGGATGTATTTAAATTATATATACAATCTTATTCTTTCATTGCTGTATTAAACATACTTTGGGTTTTTAAATATCCAACCATTTGAAGCTATTTTCATGCCATTGGCAACAGAAAAGAACTATTGTGCGGTAGGCCTACTTGTCCTTGGGTGTTCTGACCTTGAAGAAAAAGAACCACTTTATTGCTTTGGCTGCAGTCTAGACTGTGATGCCCTAATCTAAAATGTGCTTGGGTCCATGAATCTTTAGAACACAATCACATTTTGTCAAGGGAAAAGTAGAATGATTTATTTTTGATTAAAGAACAAGAAGACCAATTCCATACACTAATCAAATCATGATATAAATGAGATTTATCTGATGTATTTTTTCAGTGACATCATAGGTGAGCAGAAAATAAACTCTGGTCTAAAGACACATTATGCAAAAATATATATATTTTGAGATCAAACCCCACTTGTATTCATTGTGTGTCTGGGTTCTAGGTACAATGCATAATAAAGGAAGCCTAAGCTGTGCTCCCCGCCTACCAGAAGTTTTCAGTAACATATTCCCTGAAAAGACATTTTGTACCAAGACGGCTCCTTCTCAATGCCAGTCAAAGTCTCTCAGACAGTCTGCTATGTCTGGTAATTACACGCATTTTCCCCTCCCAGCTAGATCCTGTAGTCAGTGGATTTAAAGATTGTAAATGTGTTTTGGCTGGCTTCCCTTTACATCTGTGTCAGTGCTGAGGGAGGAACATCTCTTTCTCCCTTCTTTCCTTGGCTTTCCATTTCTTGTGGACTTGACCAATATTCACCAAGCAGACACCCCATCTGTATGTCTCCAACACTCTCTGGCTGTTAAGCTCTTTTCTATTTGGAGAAAGAAAACTCAGTCGATTTATGAACACTTGCAGAACAAATTCCACTATACATTCACCCACAGCCTACAATCTCCTAAAACTTAAAGCTCTCCAGTGCCTTCCCATTGAACTTAAAAATGCAATCCAAACTCTTTACCACGATCTCTAAGGACATATGTGATTCTTCTTACCTACTCCTTCTATCTTCTCTTCTTCCCCTCGCTCTTTCATTTCTGTTCCACTGACCTTCTTTCTCTCTTTGAACAACACTATCACAGCCTCTCTTTGAACAGAGCCCAAGAACAGCTCTCACTGTTTCCTATGCTTGGTGCATTCTTCTCCCAGAATCTCACAAGGCTGGTTCCCTCTTATAATTTAGATTTCATCTTAGACCTCTTCAAAGACAACCATATAAGAGAACCCATGTCCTGAGCCCACTTGCTATCATAATACCCTGGCTCATAATACAATCTAAATTTACACATTTATTCATTTTCTTGGAATGATAGCTCTCTACTAGAAGGCAAATTCAAGGAGGGCAGAGACCCAGTCTGCCCTATGCACAAATTTATCCCCAGTGCGTACACAGAAGAGTGACTGACACATGGAAGGTGTTCAGTAAATACTTTAAAATTATTAAATGAAGGAACTGGAAACTCCTGCTGGAACTGCAGATACCATATACAGACACACTCAGAATCAACAGCATAGGAGGAGGGGCGGGGTGGGGAAGGGAAGAGGGAATAGCGAGGGTCAGGTGACCAACCAGCTTCTGGGGTGGGTATGGGAAGAATAAATTCGACCACGAGAAATGAAATGTGATAAAACTGTGAAAAGTAAAAGAAATAAGGAATGTAACTTTTAAAGCCTAACTCACAGTTCTATTGGCTTTGAACAGAGTAAAAATCACAAGCACTTTACTAAAATAGAAAAATTACCTCACTCAGGTAATTTGTGTCCCAGTCACTTCACTAATTATTTTGATCAGGTCTGCTTGCCACAAACATATTAGCTGTGGCGGCCATGTGCCAGCTTATTAGAGAAGGCACAGGACTGGCAGATGGAGGGGACCACGCAATGGCTAAAGTGGGAGTGGCAGCCCTAAACCCTTCCCACAGCACAGCAGGGGGAGGCCCCGCATCCACCGAGCCCTTTTCCCCTTGCCCCCTCGCATCCCTCCCTCTCATCTTTCAACTAAACAGCAGGGATGGATGTAACATTTCACCTTTCAAGACACGATCATCAAACCAAACAGGTTTCCTCCCATGAATCTATTTTCATTTGCTTGTGAGTCTCATGAAACAAAGGTTTCTGCCCCACGATATCACATATTTGTGTTATTGTTCCAGAATCCTTCAGAAGAACTGCTAAGGTACAGATGATATGACTATTCTACACAGGTGCTGCTTCATTGCCTGGATGGGCCAATCCAGAAACCACAAGATGGTAGATCTCTCACTGCAAAGATCTAGTGTAAATATTTCTGCTTCTATGTCGCTTCCAGACCATAAAATCCAAATATGGGCAACATTTACCTCTTTATCTATTTCCACTGCAGATATAAAAAAGGGGATCAATCTTACGTAAGCCTGATGGCCTGTGATCTTAGTGTAAATATAGTTCACGGAAAGAATAAAAATAAATATAGAAACATAGTACTAGGAGAGAAAGACTGAATTCAGTTCATCTTTACTCCTTCAGCTTTGGTTTCATTTTAGAATTCCATCATACAACAGACGTATAAAAACTAGATAATAAAGAATAGCCATGTATTAAAAGACTTATGAATCAAAAATATGCTCAGCCTCTTAAAGAAAACTGAAAAATAGACTATAATTTGGTTTAGGTAGCAGGTACATACACACCATTTATGAAAAGACTCCATTTATACTCATGCTTATATTAAACACTTTACCATGAGTTGTTCAGGCCAAGGATTGGGTCTTTCAAATCAAAAACCCAGTGTTTAGCACATAATGGATTCTCAATAATTACTTCACTTGAATGGAAGAAGTTAATTCATTCTAAAAGGTCAACAGTTGCTAGATCTATATCTCAAGGGAAGTTATGAAATCTTCAAACTTGACAATCTTTTAAAAATGGAATGGCCATGTGTCTCAGATGTGCTTTGGATACCTGGGTCATTTTCCTGCTTACTTCCCAGGGGTGGGACACAGATGATTTCCCAAGGGTTGGATCAATTATCCCGTGCTGGTCTTCCCTCATGCCTCCTGCTATATCATCTCCACTAATGAGCACTGAGGTGTTGGAAGAGGGAACACCAGATTGCTGTTACCGTTAGGTTTTGCAAGTTCTTCCTATACCTGAATATAGCTGGCATCTTTTTGGAACATAGAGGAGGAGAAACAGAGTAGACTAGTAGTTTGAGAGTTGTGACATCCTGGATGTGACTTTGGAATCAATAACAGAATCCCTTAGGATTTTATCTATGCTTCAAAGTTCAGTGTGAATGTAGCTTCTATGTTAAAACTTCTCTGACATGGTCTACTCTTTACCACCCAGTAATGGGGAATTCACCACTTTACTCTTTTCTCTATGTTTCCATGGCAATTTCATCAGATTAATGAAGTGAGTTGTGTATGTTTATTATCACTCCCTGAGTGGCTCACAATATTTCTTCTAAATTGCCTGGGAAATGGTAAAGTAAGTGGTCAACTATAGCTGATAAAGAACTATGGATACTTTTATGAAATTATGCTACAGCCAGATGATGAATTTTTAAGTTAAGAAACTGTCTATAAAGACACGTTCTCTTCAATTATTTTTCTGGTTTTATTCCTTCTCTCATGTTACTAAGGATTGTTTTTCTATCTGGACCAAAAATTGGATTTTTCAAGCCCATATTTCCATGAAAAGATTTTTGTTAAGCTCATAGCTACTCCACAGACTGTTAGTTCCCTCTTTTCTTTAATACTCTTACTGATAATAATAATAATAATAATGGTCTTTACTGTGTATCAGAGTGATGGCCAGTCTTTACCTTAATCTTCCAGAATATACAGATAGCATGCCTTATAACCAGAGATTCTGGTTTTAAAACCCCACACAAAATTACATTCAACAAAAGTGATTGCAGAAATTAAGCATACCATGGCAAAAAGCATCTTCTTTCTTTCTTCACTCTCTAGCTGATTTATAGAACTTTCCAAGAGCATATCCAGGCTGCTTATCAAAGGTTTTTAGTTTAAATTTTTTTTTTAGTGTAAATGGTATGAACTATCACAATTTGTGGTTTGTGACTTAAATATAGAGTTATTATTATTATAAGGTAGAAACAGAAATGCTTTGAGAGCAATTTATCATTTAACAAGGAAATCTTCTGTAAATTATTATATCATCAATATGAACGAGTGCTAGACTTTTTAATATGGCAACTAGATTTATTAGTTATTACAAATCTTATTAGTTACATCACCATATTATAACCTAATGGAACTAAGTAATCAGTAATATTGGTAGTCTCCAATTAATTACACTTCCTAGCATTCATGCCCTTCTATAGTCCACTACACAGGGCAGGCCTGTGACTTGTTTTCACTGCAAATGTAGCAAAATAATCTTGTGCCATTTCTCAGCCTAAACATTAGGCAGGCCTGGAAGCTTCAACTTTTGGATTTTGGATAGGCCTAGGCGGCCATGTAAGAAGCTTCGTTGTCCTGTTGGAGAGATCATGTAGAAATATCACAGAAACAGGGAAAGACCCAGAGACTGCGTGGAGGATAATTAAAGAAGCTAGTCGACAGAGAAATCTGTGGCCCCAAATATATGACCCCAGTTGGGTTATTCCAGCCAACCCCAGCTGTCTGAGCCATCCTAGCTGAGGTGGCAAATATGGGCACAGAAGCCATCTTGGACACTCTAGCTCAGCAGACATTGTATGGAGAGAGAAGAGCTGTCCACACTGTGCCCTGTCCAATTTTCTGACCCATGAAATCATGAGAAATAGTAAAATGTTTTATACCACTTAGTTTCAATATATTAATAGTTTGTTACACAATAATAGATAACAAAAATGGGAATATATTTGTCATTGTTTCAATTAAAAAATAATTATGTTAAAGTTAAAAAATTTTCAGACAAACTCAAATGAACATAGAATTATTTAACTAGAAGTATTTATTTTTAATGCAGAGGATAGGGCCATGTAGGTCTATATAGTTTTCCTGTTGCTTTCCAATAATCTTATTTCTGCCTCTTCTAGAGAAGGTATAAATTCAGAAAAGTCATTCTAATAAGGGGAGGCAGTTTGGCTGGATGTACATACATCTTTATTTCTAGTATGTGTAACTCAAGAAATAAATTGTAAAGTATGTTAGAGGAATGAGTAGACTATATAAACTTCAGGATATCCTTCCCAAGTCTTGCTTCACACACTGAGCTTCTGCTAAATATTGAGTGACTGAGAATTAGATAAGAACCTGATCTGGAGTGCAATTGGTCTAATATACCACTTAAGCACTAAGCAATACACTTTAATATTTATCTGACCTAGGAGAAGGGGTGCCTTCTCTTACTGCTTGAGAAGGCATTGATAAGGCTGTTAAGAGTAATAGCCTGAACAGAGGACATTTCCACCCCACTTGGAGTGTGTCTAGGGAACACCAGGAGGCAACACCATGATTCTTCTTAAGAAATAATTTTGCATCTGCTCCATCACACAGCTAAATGGTTAATCAAGGCCTCATTGTCTTTACCACGAGGCATGGCTACACTGATTCTAACCACCTCTACAACCCAAATCTTAAAACAGTCACAACCAGAAATTCACTGGGCCATACATTTATTTCTTTCTTTAACAAAACATCTATAGTATTAAAAAAAAAAAAAAAAAAACTTATCTTGAGCAGCTTCACTTCATGGGATGCCCTCTAAATTAACTGGTTATAAAATAGACATGTATGGCACTGAAAAATACAAGTTGCAATAAGATTTCAACCCAAATCTGGTTAAATGTTAGGAAGTGGTTGTCAAAATCACCTTTAGTTTTATTGACTGTTGCAAAATGCTATTTTGCCACTAGAGAACATGATAAGTTGTACATACCAAATTTGAATTAAGAAAACAATATTATCTTCACATAAGAGATAGTATATAATAATGATTAAGAGTTCAGGTTCCAGAGTCAGATTTCCTGACCTGAATTCTGGTCTCACCTCATAGTAGCTGTGTTACCTTGGAAAAGTTACTTCTATCTCACTAGCCTTCAGTTTTCTTATTTGAAAAAATGGGAGTAAAAATAGCATCAACTTCACAGGGCTTCTGAGGGGATTAAATGAAAATAAACTTCAAAGAATGCTTAGCACAATGCCTGGCATATAATAAAAGGTCAATAAACGTCAGCTATTTCTATTTCCTATTTAGAAAGATGTATATCCAATTTGCTAATGAGTGCTAACAAATTATCAAGGTAAAAACTACAAAAAAAGGTGAAATCAAATCGAATACATGTTTGACTTCACATAAATCACTATTGGATCCATTGAAGACCATTTCTACTGATTTTCTGAGTAACATTACGTTATCAGCATTAAAAACCAAAGATATACAATATACTTATGGAGTCTAATCTGTAATCAATTCCTATTCACAAAATCAAAGGCCAAATAAATGGCAGTAAATCACATGAAGTAATTAAAATGGATTGCAAAGTGATTAAGGACATAATGTTTCCTGGTCTTTCTACACAATCTTTGGCCTGAGAAGACAGTAGTATTGACATGTTCTTAGGAGAGTTGAGGAGCTAAACCTTTTGATTGGATTGTTACTTCAGTTAATAGCTTCATAATTAAGTGGCATAAAAAGGTTTCCTTTTAAAAAACAGAATAGACTATACTCAGAATACAATCAGAAGAGACTATTGCCTATAGATCTGATAGAGGTAGAAAAATCGTCAAAGACTGAAGTATGCAATTCAGTGTTGTCTTTGACCTAGTCTGGGTCCTGGAAATCCTACTATTTATCTTAAAGAGTAAGGTATGGGGAGGTAGGGTTGTTTCATGGTGCACGCAGCTACCATAAACAACATGCTGCTTGGGTAAAGAAACTTCATCCGGCCAGGCTCAGAGCTATGAGGAGCATCTCATCATTAGAAGAGCGAGAAGTGAATGGTGAAAAGTCAACAAAGTTGAGAACATCTTTATGGAATTTCTTCTTTATGAATGCTCCGTAGAAACCACAAGAATGCTGAGCTAACTGATAGTCGGGAAATTTCCAGGTTCTACCAAAAACAAACAAGTTATTAAAAATCCATAGCTCTTAGCACCAAGAAAAATGATTTTTGGTATGTCTATAGAAACAAACATTCTGGCCTTTCTAAAGCTTTTTATCAGAATTAATTAAAATAGTTGATATGTTAAGAATGGCATATTCAATGCAAGTATCAAAGATGGTTGGTAGGTGAGGAAATGTGGAATAAACTGAGATTATAAACCAAATGAAACTAGCAAATATATTCAGGGACTTAGGTCATGAGTGTTTTCAGTGGTAAAAATCTAAGGCTTCATAAACTGAAGAATGCAAAATAATAGAGTAGTGACTAGAAAGGATACCTAAATGCCAAGCCATATTCTTTCTTTAGTATATTTTGAGTGAACCTTACCTGTAGGATTAACCACACTAACATTTGAGTTAGGCTTATATTACATGTCATTTGTACCAATATTAAGCCTTTTACTCTTTAGCTGGATTGGGTCATCTTATTTTTTGCCCTATTATTTCAATTTACACCACATTCATATAGGCCAGAATTTATTAGGTGTGGTTTGCTAACATTCATATAATTAATATTTTCTAAACACAAGTAAAAATGTTAATTGCCCCATCAAGCCTATTATTACTGAAGTATTCACTAGGTTTTATTTACCTGTAAGTACTTTTACTGTTGTTTTTAGTTCACAATTAGTTAACTTCATTTTTAGCACTATTCTAGCTAATTCATATCTGAAAAGAAACAATGTCAAGGAATAAATCAACTTAAATGAAACTATCCTCCAGCTGTCTACCATGAACTAGCACTAGAAATAGAAAATAAAACTTGCTTTAAAAATGAATTCTGGCATGGTTCTCTCTCTCTTAAAACTTGGCATAAAATATTATTTGGGAGTGAATGCACATTTTGTGAAGACAGTAGGTTATTTTGGTATCTAGTGGGTGGGCAAAATGAACCACAATCATTTCTAGAAGGACTGCAACTCATGAAGACCAAGACAGTGATCCTGTTCCCAATTAATCACCAAAGAAAATAAAGATGATTATATTGCCTTTATACTTATCACTGGGGGAGAGCTGGGTGGTTGGAGTTATTGGCAATGGACAAAGTACTTGAGCTCTAGGTCACTGGTTGAAATCACTTTGAGATTTAAAACTGAAAGTTTTTTTTTTTTCCAACTCTATTTTAAAAGTTATTGGGCTTGTAGTTGGGGGAATCTTGTTAAATAGGTAAAGGCTTCTAACCTTCTCCAGTTGACTGTGTTACTGGTCATTGGGATGGACACTGGAGAAGCCAAGAGACAACTCTGCTATTTATATTTTATTCAAGATAAAAGGTATTGATGAGAGTCCTTCCTCTTCACTTTGGTTTGATTAGGAGAGCTGGCCCTAAGAATTAATTGTGTGTGTGTGTGTGTGTGTGTGTGTGTGTGTAGGGGGGAGGTGGGAGGGGGGAGAGGGAGAGAGAGAGAGATAAAGAGAGAGAAGAATCAGAATCAGAGACATAGAACAAAGGGCAGCACAGACAGCAACAGGACTTACAGTAGCTATTAATATTTTTGTTAATTATCCCTAAAATGGGAGACATTTAGCAGCAACTGTTGCTAATTACTATAATATATGTGTTGTTTGGGTATTTGTCTTTGCAATTTTGTACACAATTATACAGGTAATTTGCATAACATTGACAGCTAATTTTTTTTTTTTACCTAAATTATATAAATAATTGACTCAGTTTTCCTATAGCTTTCATTTTTAGACAAAATTCTATTGAATAAATTGTTAGGCTTAAGTCCTTGAGTAAAAATCACCCATGATGATATTCAATTTTAGAATGGGAAATGAAAATTGAGAAGAAGAAATGTAACATTGAATTCTGTTTGGTACTATCAACATTTCATTGATAACCTACAACTTCTCAAGCACCACACAAAGCAGAGAAAATAGAGAGGCAAAAACTATATTCCCATCCTGAGGAATTAATAGATTTGTGGGTCCTTTGTGACTTAAATATGATTATTATGAATAAGCTAGATACAAAAATGGCTTAAGAGCAACTTGTCCTCTCACATGGAAATATTCTGCAAATTATCATCAATAATGGTCTTATGATCAATTATGAGAGGAAGTAATACACATGGGGATACAGAGAGAACAGAACTCATCCCTGAATGAGAGAGAAATCTATTAATAATCTGGTAAGAAGCTGGTAGATCCCGATTCCCTTTTCCTTCCCATCCTTGTCCTCATGAAAACTTACTTTTTCTCCTTCCTCCCTCCCTCCTTTCTTCTTTCCCTTCTTTCTTTCTTCCATTTTTCCTTCATTCCCTCTTTATTTTTTTTTACTTCTTGTAAACTTGACTACACTTAGCTCCTAGTCTTTCATTTCATTAACAAGTTTTCTGGCCCCCTCTTCCCCAACCGCTTACAAAAAATTTAACTTTAGTATAAAACAAATTGTACATCCATGGGATACAAGCAAGTCCATATTAGGATCCTTTTGTTTTTCATAAAAAAATTTATTTTATTGATTATGTCAATAGAAATTAACTAAGATGCTGACCAAGCTATTTTCCACTGCCCCTCATATTTACTCCCCCGTCACCATTATTTATATAATTTCTCATATCTCTTTTCCTCTTTCCTTCTGGACATTTCTTTCCACAACTTCACACTTCCTGGAAATGTCTTCCACTTATCTTTAAGTGATGATTCTCTCTGAGAGACACCGTGACACGACACGTACCACAGGGTGAAAACGGAAAATCAGAGCATCTGATTTGCAGTCTCTGCACTACCAGGAACTTGTGTGTGGTCCTGCGCACACCTGGATCTTTCTCTTACCCTGTACTCTCTGGTCTCTTGTTCCCTGCAACAGACTAGGGAGTACTAGGGGTGTGGACTTAATTGCTCCCTAGAGTTAGGTCAGCACATTCACTGTTGCTCTTTGGTGTGGCTTTTATCTTAAATTGATTGCTAATTTATGTAGATGGCTGACATATAAAACAATAGATAACCAAAATAAATTTCCTTCAATCCTTCAACTTTCTGTTTTTCAAAGGCAGCCTTTGATGAGTAATGTTAAAATTGCTACAGGAGATCCTAATGGTAAATGGATGCTTCATATAATTTAGCTAATAAAATGTAAGCTCTTTTAGACATCTGTACCAAGTCCTGAGCCCAGGGCTGGAGGGCTGGTGGAAGGGTGAGGAGAGGTCACCTGGGCTTCCTGGGAGTAGGTGCCAGAGGGGAGTTAGAGAGATGGGCCAGGTTCATTTGTTCACTCACTGGAGCTTACACACTTGCTCATGAATATGCTGAACAAGCTCCCAAATTTTGACAAAATATATGGACTCATGGAAAGGTAATTCTGAAATGAAATGATCTCAAATACTCCCACTCACTTAAATTCCCTTCCTTATACTTCATTACGGTAATGCTTCACATGGCATGTAGCTTGATTTGCTGAGAATTAAACTTCATTAATATGGCAGAAATCAATAGCTGTTGGGTTTTCTCGGTATTTCTGGAATACTATTAAAAACTGTCTTTAAATGTAAAGTTTTCTCATGGGAAATAAAAGTATCTCATCACAACACAAATTTTCCTGTGGTCCAATTGCCTGTCCAATTTTCCAAAATGTTTTCCTAGTTTAGTGCCAGTTTCATTTCTTTCTCTTCAAGGATAAAGCAGATCATTATGTTGGCAAGACCCCAGCATTCATGCTATAATAGTAGGGAATGTTCTTAACTCATCACACTGTACACCTTGAATACATACAATTTTTATTTGTCAATTAAATATGTTTAAAAATAATAAATATGGGATGTAGTGCCACACTATTTCCTTCTGTGATAATTTCTTTTCTGATAGTTTTAATCTGCCTTGAGGTTTAGAAACAAGCCAATCATGACACAAACCATGTTTAGGTAAACAGCATATATTTTCCCCGGAACATTTCCCCCAGTTCTCTCTTGATGGATTCATAAATGTTTAAAAAAAAATAGTGCTTATTCCCTTAAGATTTATGTAATTGCTTTTTAAACAGTGAAGTGAAGCAAGGGGTTATTGTAGGCTGAACAACAGCCCTCCAGTGATGTCCACATCCAAATCCCCTGAACTTGTGAATGTCTTAATTTACAGGGCAAAAGAAATTCGGGCTATGTGATTAAGTTAAGGATATTGAGATGGGAAGATTATCCTGGATTATCTGAATGGGTCCAGTGTAATCACAAATCCTCATGAGAGGGACACAGGAAGGTCAGAGGAGGAGGAGGTGTGATGATGAAGGGAGGAAAAGGCCATATGCCTAGGAATGCAGGGAGTGCCCACAAGCTGGAAAAGGTAAGGAAACTGATTCTCTTCTAAATCACCCAGGAACGAAGCCCTGCCAACACCCTGACGTTTGCCCAGTGAGACTGATTTTGGACTTCTAACCCCGAGAACTGTAAGATAATAAATTTGTGTTGTTTTAAGCCATAAATATGTAATAAAAAAAATAAAAAAAAGAACAAATCATTTTTCTTAATTAATTACCTACCAAGCAGTTTGTTTGTTTGTTTGAACATCACACCAGCATCTAGGTCTTTTTATTTTCACAATTCACTTCAATAATGCCACATTCAAAATGTATAGCTTTCTGAATCATTCTTCATCTGGTTTTTAGGCATTGTAAGTTTTTCTACTTGGTTAAACAACTTGGGAAAGGTAATTATTTTCCTTAGATGCTAGAATCGCAAAGGAAAGTTCAATATCCAGATTAACAAGTAGCTAAACTGTTGGTTTTTTTCCTGAGGTATTCCATTTTCTTTAAATGAGAAACTTCTGAACTCTGTGTTCAAAAATTAAATGACTCCTTCCATTTCTTTGATTCTTTTATTTGCTATGAATTACTGCCACATTTTCCTTACTACCATTCATAAAGGCTAACCTCCCCATTTCTTTCAAGTATAAGGTTGCGACCACCAACCATTTAAAATATTCAGACAGAGAAATTTTAAATTCCCAAAGAAACAAGCAAAAATTTGAAAGACACAAAAATTTGCTGACAAACCGAACCTCTAAAAGAATGAGCTCAGCACACATTTCTGGAGCCAAAATCAAACATTATATTTTCTAAAGGATATATTTGCTGTTCACTGACTCTGAGGAAAACATTGCCTCTGCCTCTGTGCAAAGAAAAGCCTGCATGAATTTGCTAACTAATTCATGTTTGGATTCTTTGGTTCTGATTCTGATTTTTGAACAACAGAGCCCCAGCATTCCAATACAATAAAGATCACATGAAGGCATTCTTTACAGGGAGACAGGTACCAAAAATGTATTAAAAAGTAAAATTGCCTTTGGTCAGACATACAGCATGTGATGAGTGTATCGTTCCATGTGGGAAACAATAAGGTGAAAGTCCATAATTTGGGGAACTAACGTGTTTTGGATAAGAAAACAAGTTCATGTTGTAACAGAATTGTCTGCCTCAAAATTATCAAGATTGAAATGCTCCAAATAGTGTGCCCTCCATCAGAACAAAGATTCCCCTTTCGGGGGAGTCACAGTTAAGATGAAGAGAAACCTGGAGATGAAAGGGGCTGTGGAGAAGATCTAGTTCAAAATGTGAAAGCAGTCTCACAAGATTAAGGAATCCATTGAAAACCAGAAAAAATGAGCCAAGTCCCAATTCTGGACCATGACATTCACAGAACCCCTCGTTATCTGTTCTTACTCATATCACCCACTCGCATTGCTTCTCCTCCTTCATAAGATCCCTCACTGCCTCCTCCTTCCCTCCACTGCAGACTGTCTTTGCGCTTAGGCTACCACACTGAGTCCTTGTTCACAGCACCTGACTCCAAGTCTCTTCGTTCTGGTTTGGGTGATTGCGGTGGAAGAGGATGGCATGGACCAAACATAATCAGCTTAAAGTCCATCAGGTCAGGAAGCATATATTAGCCAGAATCTAAAATGACAATGTTCCCTAAGCTAGAAGGGGGAAAAAAAAAAAAAGGCTTATTTGGACACATAACATAATAGCCTTTCCCCTGGTTATACATAGTTTTTCTATTTATACTCCACAGTCAGAGAAGACAGAAAAAGATTTTTTTTTAGTCAGAATAAGCCCTTTGAGTCAATGATAAAGAAACTTAGCATGATTCATATAACGCTAAGCTTTTTAAAAAGAAGTTACAATTATATTGGAATTGGAATAACTTGCAGTTAGGTTATTGTTAAATGTAGAAAAAAATAGAGAATGGCTGCATTTAAAATTTGAGTCAGTTTAAAATAAATCTCTTAGGCAGAGTTAGGAAAAAATATTTGCTAGTAATATAAGAAGCATTTATGTCTAAAAGCTAGCACATTAATACTTTTCTCTGAGACATGCAGGGAAGATTGTGTTAAAATACAAAAAAGAAAAGAGAACCACTTTTGCTGAGAGATGACTTTTGGACATACTTTTTTCCTAATCACTTTCATGAAGTCAGTGACTTATTTTGTGATCTTGTCACATGAAACATCTTCACTTAAAAAAGCTAACCAATTGCTTGCCTAACTCCATATGCTACATTCAAAATATAAATTATCATCTGTAATCAATATGAACATGAATATAAATTATACTGTAAAAATTCCAGCTATTTGTAGAATAATATCCAAGTACATACCTATGTGTTACCAAATGTCAAACATGGACCCACGTAAGTTTCATTAATAGCCATCAAAACTCATATGAAAAATAAGTACTTATGCATTTAGCACCATAAATAGGATTACTCTCTAAAACTTAAAATTTAGAATGGATCTGAAGCAATGATTTCCTATCATTGCCTTAAAATGTTGCTTATATTTTCGTGAGCTTCCATGGTGCTTCTAAGCCTCCTTCCCTTACCTACTCCCCCCACATATGTATGTTCGAAACACACACACAGCTTAAATAACCTAGCTACTACCTCCCAGTAAAACTAGAGAGCTGTTCTACAAACTAGTCTTCGATCCTAGGTCATTACCTTGTCCTCTAGGCTAATACAAAAGATATGTCACAGGAACTGTGTTTCTTTCAATAAAAAGAATTATGTTAGTGTTCCTTTTACCTAATATCCTTTTGGATCACTGCAGCTATAGGCTTTGTCACTTCCGTAAAATTTCTTCACCACTTGTGATCAAATTTCTAGATAGCATCTAGAAATTTATCTATCAGGTCAAATAAGCTATCACCTAGTTAAAAATTTAATTCAGTTTTCTGGTAAGTGATTTGATTCAATTTTAAAGACATTTACTGAATATTTTGTATCAATACTTTTATTTTTATTTATAGAGTATCAAGCATTTTGCTAGGTTCTAGAGAGAATAATACACTGGATAAGACACTGTAATTAGCACTTATCTTTAGTAAAATATTGGGATGCATCCTTATTCCTTAGACCAAAGTAAATTTCAGGTGGACCACAGATGAGAACAATAAACAAACAAACCAAAATAACAAAATCTATCCAGTCAGCTAGCTCTCTGAAAGTCCTAAAGAAAGTTGGGACAGTTTAAACAAACATTGGAGTGTGTTATATGTTATCTTGGCCCTCCCACAAATTCATATGCTTAAGTCCTAGTCTCCCGTGCCACAAATGTGACCTTATTTGGAAATGGGATTAATTACTAATGTAATTAGTTAAGTTAGAATGATGTCATACTGAAGTAGGGTGGGCCCTTAATCCGATATGACTGGTGTCCTTATAAAAAGGAGAAATTTAGACACAGACATGCACACAGCATGAACACCACGTGAAGACTACAGTTCTCCTGCCACAAGCCAATGAACCACCAGAAGCCAGTAGACAGGCCCGGAAGAGATACTTCCCTCGAGCCTGCAGAGGGAGCATGACCCTGACGACACCGTATTTCAGACTCCTGGCCTCCAGAACTGTGAGATGATAAATTTCTGTTGCTCAAGCAATCCAAGCTTTTGGTACTTTGTTATAGTAGCCCTAGTAAACTAAAGGAGTGAGAAAGGCTATTCTAAGCAAACATAAAATCTAGAAGCCATAAAAAACAGATAATTTTGAGTACACAAAATTTTTTAAAAAATCTGTATGACAAAGGAACACACACACACACACACACACACACAAAAACAAAACAGAATGTAAAATAAAACAAAATTAAAACTTCCTTTATAGAACTTCAGCTGAGGTCCCAAAGCTGAAGAAAATAGATGTCACTATGTTCCCACATTCATCAAGGTGCTGAATCATCTATGCAGGACTTGCAAAGGGGAGATCACAGCTGAGTTCTGCCAAGATGAACCTACCGGCTGCTCCAGACTGAATTCTTAACTCTTGCCAGTCCAGTCAAGCAAGGGCTGAGAATTCGGGGTGGCAATATGTTCTTTAGAGTTTAAAGAGAAAGTTGTCTAATTGTTATGGAATTTCCTTGGTCCTTGACAGACTTTGAGGGAGGGAGGCTTTAGAGTACACCTCAGAGAGAGTGACTTATGTCCCCTGGGGCTTGGAACATAGGGACTTTTTGTTTGAAATGAGTCTGAAGGGAAAATGCTAATTAAAGGAAGCTGCCTGGAAGAGCTGGGTGGGGAAAGGCCTATCCTTCCACAGTACCCTGGGGTGAGGACATACTAGGAATTCCATGGCCACCTGGAGACCTACTGAAAGAGGCTTGAGCTGAATGGCAAGAAACCTGCCCCAGGGAAGCACCTGGAGGGGACAGCTGATGCCAGCAGAGCAATCACTGAAGCAGGAAACTAGAAGGCTGGATAAGACTCAGGGCAGGCCCAGAAGAGACATTCAC
>NW_012149897.1:1008202-1009776 GCF_000956105.1 Propithecus coquereli
GCAGATGGGAGAAAGAAACAGAAAACTTAAATTTGTGATATGAAGAAATTTTAAAATGTATCTTTACAAAGGAATCTTAAAAGTGTTTAACTGAAAAGCGTTATTTTAGGGATGGGAGTTAAGTAAGGTATCACCAAGGAAGCGTTGACAGAGATGAAGAAAATTAGGTTTGGAGGAAAAAAAAATGTTTCTCTTTTTAAGAGATATAGTTAATGCCATGTGAAATTTAGTCTCAAGGAGACTAAATGAATAGGATATGGGATGGACACAAAGCCATTTTCATAAAAAAGTCTTTTAGAAAGTTAGGTATTGAGCCTGAAACAGGTTTGTGGTTGAAGCAAACCTTTCTTAGGGTGAGCATGAGAAAGCTACTTAATGAGAGGACATGTACTAACAGTGGTGATAGAGTTTTTAAGCTTAACTTAAAAACCTCGATATGATCCTGAAGGTGTCAGATTCATCACTAGTTCTGAGGAACGCACTCAGAGGGATCCTCTGAGCCTCAGGAAAACACATGGAGGAGCACAAAGTCATGGTGCATTTGGTTGTTTAGCATGTGACTCAGGACTGAGTCAGACTTCAGGTTTATGAAGAGCTTTATTTCTTTATGTGCATATTTCATCTTAATACTTGCCCTAACTTCAAATAGAATTCAAATTTCGAAAGACCAACACAAGGGAAATCTTAAATTAGGTTTTCAATGCACTTTCACATTTTCTAACACATTGTAACCCATGAGAAAGACCTCTATGAATATAAAATACACTGCTTTATTCAATGGAAAGCATCTTAACATGTATGTTGAACTTCATGCTATTAGCAACGGGATTATAGTGTTAAATATTGCATTATTATATTGCGTTGACCACAGAGTCTCTTGTGTTATTATTTCCATTTGTAGTTGGGCAGACCTTTTTGACTGTCATCCATGCCTTTTTCACATGGATTGAGCAGAAAACATGATTTCTTGCCAGTAAACACTATTCCTCATTGCTTTCTCTTGTGTAGGAGAAAGAAAAAAGCATCCAAGTAGCAACCATTAGAAATTGGTTGGTTTACATCCAACTACAATTTTTTAGCTTTCAATTAAAAGCCCAGATATCACTGTATTTACAAAAAAAAACACATTAATATATACTTTAAAAAGACAAAGCAACAATTCAAGCTCTAAAGTTATTTCTTGAAGAACAAGAGACATTATGCCTTGAAGTCTAAATCTTTGTGTAATATTCAGAGGGATGGTTCACATAGAACATTCAAATAGATACCCATCACTCTCACTAAATATTAATAATGCATTTCACATCACATGACTTCATTTTTAATTCTGATCTCAATATACCATTTATATATCTCTGTCTAGATTCCCCTCAAATATTTGTTAAGAGTAGGATTTTATTCTTAAAAGTGCCAACACTCTGAATCTTCGCAAACTTACTCTTGCTCTCTATTCTGCAACTTGCCTGTGCTATCATTGACCGGTTCCCTAATCTACTAAATGTACTTTAACAATTCATTGATCTAGGTCATCTATAAAATGGTTTCTATATACAGTACATATTTCTTTGGTTATA
>NW_012149897.1:1012781-1014610 GCF_000956105.1 Propithecus coquereli
TCCTCTCCCCCATAAAACCATTCTGAGAATAAGGAGAGAGGCGTAAAGATGATTTGCAGACATGTGCATTCATGGGGAAATAGTCCTGCAGATGGTGACAGTGGCTGAGTGTTGCCTCTTCTCCAAATCTTTAAAACAAAAGAGAATGTGGGCAAATAAAAAAAAAATCTTAAACTATTCAGAAGTCTCTAAACCAACCCATGGAAAAAGCTCTTATTAAGGAAAAGAAATTTGAAGAGTTCATCTTTAATGAGAACTGGATGATGAGTTTTTGGTTGGCTTGGGCTTTGGTCTTGCCCATTTGGGTAGTGTTTAGAATTGTGACAGACTCCAGTGCTAGTACCAAGCACGGATCACATTTACATGAGTCATTCATTTGATCCTTTTAACTCTATGGAGTTAATGTTGTTAGATCTGTTTTACAAATGAAAAGACCAAGGCACAGAGAAGATAACTGACTTGCTCAAGATCAATTTAAAAAACTAGTCATCAATGGAGCTGGCATGTGACCCCAGCTGCACCAGAGAGCCTAAACTGCTAGGTCTACTGCCTCCAGGGAGGCACTGGCTGGCCTTGGAACCGGGATTTATACCATCGCCATTAGTTTTATGTTTGGGGCTGAGAGAGGTTGAAGGCAAGTGGGTTGGATGTGAGCTGGGCCCATCCCTCTGTGCTCTTAGTTCTCCCTGTGCTGACTCATGTTGCAGTAGCCTCTGGGTGTGGTCTGGTGTGACCAGGGCAGCAGGCTCTATGAGCATGGGGTTGCATCTCAACAGGGAAATTTCCTCTATTTCTTTCAAGGGGAAATGATACCATATGTGACCATATTTGGGATGGGGATTGGACTTCAACAACAACAAAGGACATGTTTGAAAGTCATCAGTTGCTTGTTAACTATATAGTTAAAAAATTATTCACCTAATTAAGTCTCACAGTGTGAGACAGAATGTGAAAAAATACTAGGTAAATTGCTGTTGGCTAAATTATGTCCCCCCCCAAATTCACACATTGAAGCCCTAATTCTAATTCCCAGTGTGATAGTATTTGGAGATGGCAGTCTTCGGAAGGTAATTAGGTCATAAAGGTGGATCCCTCATGATGGGATTAGTGCCCTAATCCAAAGAGACTTTCTTGCTCTTTCCCCGCTATGTAAGGACACAGCAAGAAGACGGCCACCTGCAACTAAACACCAGGAAGAGTGCCCTCTCCAAGAACTGAATCAGGGGGCATCCTGATCTTGGACTTCTAAGCCTTCAGAACTGTAAGAAAGAAATATCTGTTGTTTAAGCCACCCAGTCTAAAAAAGAAAAAATCTTAAACTGAGAAGTAGGAGCCCCTAAATCCAGTTCTGGTTTAGATACTAGCAGGGGTGACTTCCACCTCTCAGCTATATTGTTTTCATTTGTAAACTAGTATATTAAACTAGATCCTCAGAGGTCTTTAAAATTTGATGATTCTATGATCTAACCCTGATTATGTCTTAAAACTACCTGCTTCATGTGGATTCAAAAGATATGATTTTGTAAACTCTTGTAATCCTCTCCATACTGGGGACTAGGCTGTAGGATTTATTAAGACTGTTAGTTGAGTTTTAATAATGATTTTGTGGAACACTAAGTGCCAAAGAAATTTTAACTTATTCTAAAGATAATTAACTAGAATTCCAGTCTGATATTAAAATCTAATTTAAAACTAGATTCTCAATTTGTCTCCCATGATTCTAACCTCCTACCTCCATATTCAAGCTGCAAATAAATTCTAGATAGTGTGAACCATTTCTTTGTAAGCTAATTTCTCCCTTTATTTATCTCTTAGGTTCAGGTCAATTT
>NW_012149897.1:1015510-1018214 GCF_000956105.1 Propithecus coquereli
CACATTCCGGGAAAAGAGAGCAAAGCAATGGCAAAGGGTGCAATGCAGCTAAGTCTTCCCTTTTGTTTCTTTAAGCCAGGAAAACAATAGGATTCCCAGAAGCCTGCTTCGTAGACTTCTGGTTATGTGTCACGTGGATCTACATCACTGTAAAGGAGGCTGAGAAATTAAACTTTATAACTGGGCACATGGCTACACGCAATAAAATATGCCCCCAGTGTTAGTGCTATTGGCGTATGAAACCGATTCTCATTTGTTCCCAGTCAATATTGTGGTTCTGTTGATAAAGAAGAGGATGAAAGGATATTGGAATAGCAACCCAGAAGGTCTGCCACAACTATCATGACAATGCATTTACACATCACATAGTCTATCTAAAAGTGTCAGATAATTTTGTTTTCTAATACTAACGGCAATTGATTGTTTCCCCAGAACAAAATGCTAAAAGGTTCAGATGCAATCACAGAAATCTTTGGTCTGACATTCCATGCACGTCAACCCTCACTGCTGTTTTCATGTCTCTGCTCAGTTTTGCAGCACTACTTTCCATAAATCATCTCCATTATCCTCTGAGTCAGCTCCCACGTAATTAGCTTCACATTCATCATCTGTCTTCAGAGAAGTCAGAGTTTCTTCCTGGGGAAAATGCAGGGCTTCCTGCTTCTACCTCAGTTCAGGCCTTCAGCTGATTTCCACTTAAATATCAGCCAAGTGTAATTACCAGCAGATCCTATTTCTAGATGTGGTTATATGGCTACCTGGTCAGCCTAGGGTGATGCTCCAAAGACTGTGGAATGTAGACCAACCTCATCTGGGAGCTTGTTAGAAACTCAATTTATTGTACATACCTGCCTTGGTCCTTTAGAATCAGAATCTGCAGGAGCAAGGCTTAAGGATCTTGTATTTTAACAAATGCCCCACGCAATTATCATTCATGCTCAAGTTTAAGAAAGACTGTTCTTGTCCCTCCAGCAGTTTTCAGTATATCTATAACTTAAACACTTGGCAGAACTAGAGACATACACACTTGAGGCTACCCACTCATATGGAGTAATAGCTTGTTCACCTTCTCTGTTAAACAACCATTTACAAGCAGAAAATGCTTTAAATATTTTTGGTTTAATTGCAAATGGATAAAGCATAGCTGATTTGGGGAAACATGCACATTACAAACACAATAAAATGAATTTAATTGTATCGGGCTGTACTGATTTCCTCAGGGACAATGAATATCACACTACACAATCCTTAACCAAATAATCATAGCTGCCTACATATTGATTCACGCTCTCATTTCTGTGTGTTGGAACCTGCCAGAAGCATTAAAAATACAGTATAGCCCATCACCTATTCATAAAAATCTACTGCCGCAAACACAGAAGAATTTGCAAAGCAGCAATGAAAAGTGTTCTTTGTATTCTTCAAGAATTTAGTGAAGGGTATTAGCCTTCATGGTCCTCAGTAGATATGCAGATTTCCCATTAACTCCTTCATTTAAAAATTTCTATGGTGTGCACCATCTGGCAGATGGACACGCTTGAAGCTCTGACTCGGGTGGGGCAAAGGCAATATATGTAGCCTAAATATTTGTATCCCCATAATATGCTGGGAAAAAAAAAAAAAGAATTTCTAGAAGTGGCCTGGGCTTGGTGGCTCATGCCTGTAATTCTAGCACTCTGGGAGGCCGAAGCAGGAGGATTGCTTGAGTTCAGAAGCTCAAGACCAGCCTGAGCAACAGCAAGACCCTGTCTCTACTAAAAATGGAAAAAAAAATTAGCCAGGTGTGGTGGCATGTTCCTGTAGTCCCTGCTACTTAGGAGCCTGAGGCAGGAGGATTGCTTGAGCCCAGGAGTTTGAGGTCGCTGTGAGCTAGGCTCACGCCACAGCAATCTGGCCTGGGCAACAGAGTGAGACTCTATCTCAAAAAAGAAAAAAAATTTCTAGAAGTTTAGTATTACATGACTTCATGGGGCTTCGGAGAAAATAAGCTTATCAAAGGCCTATTTCTAGATATGTGAAATAGAATTAAATGTCCTTGGTTTATTCATTTCTTTATTCTAAAATACATTTATGGAAGGCGCTAGGATGCTACCACAAAGATACAAAATGAGTAATACAGAGATTGACCTCAAGGAGAAGCAGTCTCAGTACTTGCATTGAGTAGATGATTTTTCCAAAATGAGAATCTATCAAGGAATTAATCAAATAAGAATGATATGAAAGCACATAAATTCAAGAGCATTTAATGGACCACTTATTGTACTACTTCCATTTGCAATCACTGGTACCATTCTTTGGGAATAATAAACATCATTCTATTTCCTGGTGGGGCCCAAGCTTCAGAGTATTCTGATAAGGATGGGCCCTTAGCAGCCAATTTCTCAGTAGGAGAACTTACAAGAAATATTAATGACTAGGGGGCAAGATGGCTGACTAGAGACATTGCTTACCAGACCATCTTGGAGGGAAAGAAGGGTTTCAGATAAAGGAGAGGGGAGAAAGGACATAGCTCAGGTGTAGTTCAGAGGAAGAAGTACCAGAGCCTGCTGGGGACCTCACAGAGGAAAATTGCAAAGCAGAGAAGGAAGAGGAGAAAGGGGAAAAAAGATATTGGTGAGGATCAAACACAGAGAGGCTTGGGGCCCAGTGAAGGGGTAAGAGGAGATCCCTTTCTCCTTCCCATACTCCTTCAGTGATCATCAGG
>NW_012149897.1:1018264-1020993 GCF_000956105.1 Propithecus coquereli
TGGAAATAATATATATTTAACTGGTTTGTGGAGAAGAAAAAAACCACTCCCGTTTTCTGTCTACAGTTTTCCAAATTGGATCAAGCTTGATGGGGGAGAAACTTTGAATTGGGTCTCAAAGGAAAATTTTGTTTCACATCAGGCTGGACTTTCTAATACCTGAAGGTGAAATTACTCTACTTAAAACTAACCAGAGAATCTGTGGGACCTGCCAAAATATCACCCAGGAATAGGGCAAGGGACACTAATAGAACACGTTTCAAGGGTTGTGTGTTCTACCAAGTCCAGTCTATTCACTAAATACGTTTCTCAAAGCAGAGTACTTTGCCTAATGTCCATAACAAAATAAACACTCCTAGAGGTTTCTATTGTATTTCAGTGATTCCTTCTCCCTCATTCCCCTACCCCCTAAAAAATACCAACTTCAAAAACCTGATACATTTACTAATATTAAATACTAACATATATTCTTGGAATATCCTCAGGCAGAAAAGTAAACACTAGAACAACTAAATAACTGAATGGGGGTAGAGGCCAAAAAATGACAATTACATAGCTTAATCTTTTCCTAGCATATAAATGTGGCTGATGAGGGAGAGAAGAACCACAGAGTATTACCAAAAATTAAGTGGGTTGGGTTTTCTCAGAGCACTCACTGACTTAAAAGCAACTTACTGTAGGGATCCTAATTAGAAACATGTACTGCTGTGCTCCAACAGTAGAACCACAGAGTCATTATTTGTGCTGGCTCTGGAACCAGACAGCCTCTGTTTTGAATCCTCACTCTGGCTCTTGCCAACCGTGCAACCTTGAGCAAGTTACTGAACTTTCCTCATCATCAGTCTCTTCATCTTTCAAAGCAAGGATAGAGTATTGGGCTTCTTGGCCTCAGGCTATTATTCTTGCTTTGAGTGCCAAAGGGGGGATAATAAGAGAACCTGAAACATAAGGTTGTTGTGAGAATTTTTAAAAAATTAGAAAGCACCTAGATCAGTGCCTGGTATTGTTAAATCTCAGGCTTTTGACAATTATTATTATCTTCAGGAAAAGAAACAACACATCATCAATCAGCAGCCCACTGATGATGAATCATGAGGAAGAAGAGAATGAGCACTGAATGGGACCTTAGAGGTAACTGATTCAATCTGGCCACTTGAAAGAAGAATAAAGTGGGGCCTAGAAAGCTTATGTCTTGCCCAAATAGAAAGAGGTATTCAGTTCTCCTCTGCTTGAATTGCCCACCTGAAAAATGTACAATTTCCAGGGCTTTGACATGAGGTCGATTTCATAGATGTCATTTCATATTGACTAGGTATGACATATGGAGTGAACTCTGCAAATCATCAGGGCAAGGTTGGGCTGAGTCAGTAGTGAAAATGAGATAATGATTTCCGACTTTGACCTTGAATTTGGCCAGGTTCTATAACATCATCAATGAAATAAAAATGCCCCAGATGTCACATCAAGCAGGCATAAGGCCTCTGCTTAACTTACTTTAACAGTTACACATCAGGCAGACAGTTTACACAAATAAGAACTGCAGTTCTATATTATCTGGATTTTGAGGTGATAGATACATAATTTGTCTTCGATAACATTTCCACGTTTTTAAAGCATGTTTTCATGTGCACCTTAACTTTTTATGCTGGAAATGCATACTTACATAACTCTGCTTTGAAATTTGGCAGATTCTTAAGAGAGATTTGGCTTAGAATATTATCACATTCAGGAAGTCCAAAATCACCAAAAAGGGAATGATAGTTGAAGAGAAATGTGTCTTTTCCTTAGATGTTGAGCACAAATCACTTATGTTCTTTTGCAAATTTTTTTTCTTTAATTATATCTGAGCCAAGGCTTAAAATTTTTTTTTTTAAATCCATCCTTTGGAAAACATCCTATTTTAAGAAGTGTATGTAGGCATAGAATAGAGGGCTTTATCACTGCTGACTTTTCCAGAGGGTCCATGAATAGGCATGGGGTTGGGGGTGGTGCTCAGGCCTCTAAAATTGCATGTCAATTGTTTGGATATGTATGTGGTAGTAGTGTTGGTGGGAGAGAAAATGAGAATAGCTATTACCAGATTCTCAAAAGGTTCAATGACCATCCTCCTCTCCCCCATAAAACCATTCTGAGAATAAGGAGAGAGGCGTAAAGATGATTTGCAGACATGTGCATTCATGGGGAAATAGTCCTGCAGATGGTGACAGTGGCTGAGTGTTGCCTCTTCTCCAAATCTTTAAAACAAAAGAGAATGTGGGCAAATAAAAAAAAAATCTTAAACTATTCAGAAGTCTCTAAACCAACCCATGGAAAAAGCTCTTATTAAGGAAAAGAAATTTGAAGAGTTCATCTTTAATGAGAACTGGATGATGAGTTTTTGGTTGGCTTGGGCTTTGGTCTTGCCCATTTGGGTAGTGTTTAGAATTGTGACAGACTCCAGTGCTAGTACCAAGCACGGATCACATTTACATGAGTCATTCATTTGATCCTTTTAACTCTATGGAGTTAATGTTGTTAGATCTGTTTTACAAATGAAAAGACCAAGGCACAGAGAAAATAACTGACTTGCTCAAGATCAATTTAAAAAACTAGTCATCAATGGAGCTGGCATGTGACCCCAGCTGCACCAGAGAGCCTAAACTGCTAGGTCTACTGCCTCCAGGGAGGCACTGGCTGGCCTTGGAACCGGGATTTATACCATCGCCATTAGTTTTATGTTTGGGGCTGAG
>NW_012149897.1:1030863-1051266 GCF_000956105.1 Propithecus coquereli
GTATATCTATAACTTAAACACTTGGCAGAACTAGAGACATACACACTTGAGGCTACCCACTCATATGGAGTAATAGCTTGTTCACCTTCTCTGTTAAACAACCATTTACAAGCAGAAAATGCTTTAAATATTTTTGGTTTAATTGCAAATGGATAAAGCATAGCTGATTTGGGGAAACATGCACATTACAAACACAATAAAATGAATTTAATTGTATCGGGCTGTACTGATTTCCTCAGGGACAATGAATATCACACTACACAATCCTTAACCAAATAATCATAGCTGCCTACATATTGATTCACGCTCTCATTTCTGTGTGTTGGAACCTGCCAGAAGCATTAAAAATACAGTATAGCCCATCACCTATTCATAAAAATCTACTGCCGCAAACAAAGAATTTGCAAAGCAGCAATGAAAAGTGTTCTTTGTATTCTTCAAGAATTTAGTGAAGGGTATTAGCCTTCATGGTCCTCAGTAGATATGCAGATTTCCCATTAACTCCTTCATTTAAAAATTTCTATGGTGTGCACCATCTGGCAGATGGACACGCTTGAAGCTCTGACTCGGGTGGGGCAAAGGCAATATATGTAGCCTAAATATTTGTATCCCCATAATATGCTGGGAAAAAAAAAAAAAGAATTTCTAGAAGTGGCCTGGGCTTGGTGGCTCATGCCTGTAATTCTAGCACTCTGGGAGGCCGAAGCAGGAGGATTGCTTGAGTTCAGAAGCTCAAGACCAGCCTGAGCAACAGCAAGACCCTGTCTCTACTAAAAATGGAAAAAAAAATTAGCCAGGTGTGGTGGCATGTTCCTGTAGTCCCTGCTACTTAGGAGCCTGAGGCAGGAGGATTGCTTGAGCCCAGGAGTTTGAGGTCGCTGTGAGCTAGGCTCACGCCACAGCAATCTGGCCTGGGCAACAGAGTGAGACTCTATCTCAAAAAAGAAAAAAAATTTCTAGAAGTTTAGTATTACATGACTTCATGGGGCTTCGGAGAAAATAAGCTTATCAAAGGCCTATTTCTAGATATGTGAAATAGAATTAAATGTCCTTGGTTTATTCATTTCTTTATTCTAAAATACATTTATGGAAGGCGCTAGGATGCTACCACAAAGATACAAAATGAGTAATACAGAGATTGACCTCAAGGAGAAGCAGTCTCAGTACTTGCATTGAGTAGATGATTTTTCCAAAATGAGAATCTATCAAGGAATTAATCAAATAAGAATGATATGAAAGCACATAAATTCAAGAGCATTTAATGGACCACTTATTGTACTACTTCCATTTGCAATCACTGGTACCATTCTTTGGGAATAATAAACATCATTCTATTTCCTGGTGGGGCCCAAGCTTCAGAGTATTCTGATAAGGATGGGCCCTTAGCAGCCAATTTCTCAGTAGGAGAACTTACAAGAAATATTAATGACTAGGGGGCAAGATGGCTGACTAGAGACATTGCTTACCAGACCATCTTGGAGGGAAAGAAGGGTTTCAGATAAAGGAGAGGGGAGAAAGGACATAGCTCAGGTGTAGTTCAGAGGAAGAAGTACCAGAGCCTGCTGGGGACCTCACAGAGGAAAATTGCAAAGCAGAGAAGGAAGAGGAGAAAGGGGAAAAAAGATATTGGTGAGGATCAAACACAGAGAGGCTTGGGGCCCAGTGAAGGGGCAAGAGGAGATCCCTTTCTCCTTCCCATACTCCTTCAGTGATCATCAGACTACCAAGTTACTTGGAAGCTTTTCTACCCCCATGAGCCCAAACACTGCAGCAACCATGGAATTGTGGGGAGAGCTTGCATGATCCCAGAGCTTGGACATTCCGTGCAGGGTTCCCCTCCAAGGAGAGTGACCTGAGAGGCCAGAGAGCCAGCTTTCTTCCATTCAGACTCTTATTACTCCTCCACCCCTCCCCCACCCACTGCAGCTGGGACAGCAGTTTGAGCCAAGAATTTGGCAAGAGGCCACCTCTCCCCAGCTGGTGTGTCTTCTAGTCTGAGGTTTCCACAGAGAGTGGGGCTCAGGCCTTTCGCCTTAAGGACCTGCAGTGGATGTGGGGTGCCTGGTCTAGAAGCTCCCCACCCACTGGCACTTTCCATAGACATACACCAGCAGGTCAGACATGAAGGCTGGATCCCATGCCATCAGGAATCAAATGGGTTACTAGGGGACACAGAGGGGAGATTTGGGAGCTAGACTTGGGAGGCCAGGGAGCCCACATGGACAGAACAGATGGGAGAATACAGTGGGGGGTTCAAGATGCAGCAATCTAGGGAAGCACCCATTTCCTCAACAGGAAAGCCATGCTATCGACCTAGGGCGGGTACTCCAGCAGGGAAGATCCCAGCCCATGGTGTCAGCAATAGCTTTTGCATCATCTCCACTGAGCTGGGGAGGGAATAGGTGCTCCCCCATGCTGTGCCCTGTGACTGAGGGCCAAGCACACCTTCTCCCTGTCATGGGAGCTGAACAGAGTAGGAGCTCCGGATGTCACAGGCAGCACTTAGGAAGCCTGGGGAAACTGTGTCAGTATGTCCTAGGTGTTGGGGGAGAACCTTGTCTGACCAGCAGCTCCAGCCCACCTACACAGACCCTGGGCTGCTGAGACAAATCCCTGCCTACGCAACTGGGCATTAGCAGTCCCCATGCTGGTGGAACAGCCCCCATATGGGCAGCTCTGTCCCTGAAATCTCCAGAGCCAGCTCTGAAGCCCTTGCTGTGCCTGAGTCTGAGGCTCTGCTCCTGTAGCTCCAAGGCCCCTGTGGGCCTGCGACTCCACCTTTAAGACTCCAGAGTTGTGCTTGGACCCCAAGATGCCACCACCGAGTCCCCACCACTACCACTGGGCTGCTAGAACCTCCTTAACGTCCAACATTTCATTCAGGATCTCCCAGCTCTGAGCCAGTGTCACTCCTGGATATGGTTCAAGAGAGTCTCCAGCAAAGGAGAACAGGTGCTCTGCAAGCCTATTAACCCAGACCCAGAGCCCAGCAAAAGAACCCTGCAACATGAGAAAACAAAATAGTTTTACACCCCCAAGGGAACAAAATGGAGCTAGAGTAGGCTCCACACACAAGGACATTGCTGAGACAACAGAAATAGAATGCAGAGTATGGATAGCAAGAAAGATGAATGGAATTGAAGAGAGTTGAAAACCAACAAAAAGAAGCCAAAAAATTCTTCAGGAAATCAATGAAAAACAAAAAAGTCACTAGAGAGCTAGATAACATAAGAAAGGATATAACAGAACTTAGATATGAAAGAGTCATTTAGGGAATTTCAAAACATAGCAGAAAGCTTCAACAACAGGCTAAACCAAGGAGAAAAAAAAATTGCAGAGCTTGACAACAAAGCTCTCGAAACAACAGTCATTCAAAGAGGCAGAGAAGAATATAAAAAATTTGAGCATTCACTGAGAAAGATATGGGATTATGTGAAGCAAACTAACATTCAAATTATAGCTATCCCTGAGGGAGAAGAAAAAAGAGCTAAACGAATGGAAAACCTATTTGAGGAAATTATTGAGGAAATCTTCCCTGGTATTGCCAGAAATTCAGACATACAGATACGAATTGGACAGCAAACACCGGAAAGACTCATAGCAAATAGGTCTTCTCCAAGACACATAGTAATCAACCTGGCCAAAGTCAAAATAAAGAGGAAAGCATCAAATAACCTACAAAAGAAAACCTATCAGGCTAACTGTAGACTTCTCAGTGGAAACCCTACTAGCTGGGAGGGGTTGGGGTCCCATCTTCAATCAACTTAAACAGAACAACTGTTGCCTAGAATTTTGTATTCTGAAAAACTAAGTTTCACAATTGACAGGGAAATTAAGTCTCTTCCAACAAGCAAAAAGTGAGGGAATTTGCCATGACCAGATCTGCCCTACAAAATACTCAGAATAGCGTTATACACAAATCAGCAAAACAGATACCCACCAATGTAAAATCACATAAAACCCCCAAACTCACAACTCTTATTAAACAATAGAAGAGGTAAAACAAAGTAATAAGGGAATACCTGACAGGATGAACAGATCAACATCCCACATATCAACGCTATCAATTTACATTAATGGACTGAATGCTCCTCTCAAAAGACATAGGATGGCTGAATGGATGAAAAACCAAAACCCAACTATGTGCTGTCCCCAGGAAACACATTTAAACACCAAGGACACTCTCAGACTCAACATGAAAGAATGGAAAAAAAAATTCCATGCAAATAGAAATCAAAAGAGAACAGGTGTAGCCATTCTCATATCAGATAAAATTGACTTTAAGCCAACAAAGGTAAAGAAAGGCAAAGAGAGTCATTATATAATGGTAAAAGGAGTAATTGAACAAGAAGATATAACAATCCTAAATATATACACGCCCAATACAGGAGCTCCCAGATACATAAAACATATTTTACCAGAGCTAAGCAAAGAACTAGCACCATTGTAATTGTCAGGGACCTCAACACCCCACTTTCAAAGCTCAACAAATCATCAAAGTAGAAATAAATAAGGAAACAGTGGACTTAAATCAAATTCTAAATCAAATGGACCTAATAGATATTTACAGAACATTCCACCCCAAACTACAGAATACACATTCTTCTCAGCAGCACATGGGACATTCTCCAAGATTGATCATATCTTAGGGCACAAAACAGGTCTCGACAAAATAAAAAAATTGAAATCGTACCATGTACCTTCTTAGATCACAGCAGAATAAAACTAGAAATCAATCACAAGAAAAACACTCAAACCTACACAAAGTCATGGAAATTAAACAACCTGCTGCTGAATGATTATTGGATCAAGAATGAAATTAAGATGGAAATCAAAACATTCTTTGAATAGAAGGACAAAGGGCACAAGCTATCAAAATCTACGGACACAGCAAAAGCATTCCTCAGGAGAAAATCCATAGCTTTAAATGCCTATATCAAAAAGACAGATCACAAATTAACAACCTAATGGTACGGCTCAAGAAATTAGAAAAGGAAGAACAAACCAAATCCAAATACAGCAGAAGAAAAGAAATAACAAATGTCAGAACAGAACTAAATGAATTGTAAAACAAAAAAATAATACAGAGGATCAATGAAACAAAAAGTTGGTTCTTTGAAAAGATAAACAAAATCAACAGACATCTTGCTAGATTAACCAAGAACAGAAGAGAAAGGACCCAAACAAGCTCAATCAGAAATGAAAAAGGTGACATTACAAGTGATACCATAGAAATACAAAATGTCATTCCATGAATACCATGTAAATCTCTATGCACATAAACTAGTGAATGTAGAGAAAATAGACAAGTTCCTGGAAACACACAACCTCCCAAGACTCAACCAGGAAGAAACAAAACTCCTGAACAGACCAATAATGAACAGTGTGATCAAAGCAGTAATAAAAATCCTCCCACTCCCCACCCCCCAAAAAGCCCTGGAACCGATAGATTCACAGCCAAATTCTATCAGACCTGCCTAATTAGGACTAAACAATATATTATGATTTTTAATGTGCATTAAATTTTACACACAAATGCTCTTGTAGAGGTATGTGTGCTTTTTCAACTTGCTTTTGTTCGTCCGACAATAGAGAAGTATATGGAAATGGGATGTGTGCTGTTTTAGATAAAGAGGGCAGGGAAGTCCTCTTTCAGGAGGTGATATTTTAGCAAATGACGTTAAGTGAAATGAATGAGATTAAGGAGGTAACCTTTCAGCAACTTTATTAAGGGAGGGAGTAAATTATGCTAAGATCTGGGAAAAGAATATTCCAAAGGCTGAAGACATCAAGTGCAAAAGTCCTGAGATGGGAATGGCTTTGGAGTAGGTGAGAAATGTAAAGAAGTCAAGTGTGATTAGGTGCAAAGTCAGCTAGAGAATAGTAAGAAATGTGTCGGGGATGTAAGGAACCAGACCCTGCAAATCTTATTAGGCAATGTTGTAGAGTTTTGGATTCTGAGAAGATGGGAAGCTACTGGATGATTTGAGAAGAGGATCATGATTTGGTGTACTTTTTAAAAATTAAAGTTTCCATTTGAAAATAATCGTAGATTCACATGCAGTTGTAAGAAATATAGAGACATCATTTGTATCCTTTTCCTAGTATCCCCCAATGCTAACATCTTACAAATATGTATACCATCACAACCTGCGTATTGACATTGATACAGTCAAATGTTACAGAATATTTCTATCACTCTTATGTTGAAACCTCATGTTGCATTTTACAGCCACATCTATTTCCCACCTCCTCCTCTGTCCCTGACCCCTAGCAACCACTATTCTGAAACAGTTCTCCATTTCTATAACTTTGTCATTTTGAAAATGTTATATTAATAGAATCATATTGTATATGACCTTTGGAGATTGGCTTTTTCACTCAGTATAATTCTCTAGAGATTCATCCAGGTTATTGTGTGTATTAATAGTGCATTTCTTTTTATTGCTTAGCTGTATTCCATGGTATAGATTCAACACATTTGTTTAATGATTCAGCCATTGAAGGAAATCCAGTTTGAGGCTATTAAGAATAATGCTGCTATGAATATTTGTGTACAGATTTCAACAGGAATGTAAGTTTTTATTCCTCTGGGATAAATGTTCAGAAATGCGATTGCTGGACTACACTGAATGTAGCTAATAGTTACATTTGAGTAAATCTTTCCCATTCTATTTCATAGAAATAAGTTTAGTTACATTTTAATAGTTTTAATTTGAAATCCTTTAGGAGAAAAATGACTAATCTCTTTCAAAATTAGTTTTTCAACAAATGGTAAAGAATTTTTATCCAAAATCTCTTTGTGAAATGTTTTTATGGGACAGAAGGTCTGTGCCAAGGATGGACCTACTAATTCTATTCATTTGATCTGAACTGATATTAATTTTATAACCTACATTTCCTACTGGCATCAAGCTAGACAGGGATCAACAAAGCCTTATCTTTACATATAGAATGTATACAGATACAAGTAAAAATGAAATCCATAATCTGAATATCTTAATTCTCTGAAATATGCTTTCTTTTTAATGTGAAAAGACATAATTAAGCAAAAGTATGTCTGATTTTTCACTTTGCATACTTTTTATATTTGGACATAACTTTAGTAAGTGTCCCTTAAATATATTGAAACGTTCAGTAGTTAACTAGAGAAATGCAGAATTACTATTTGGATGATTCACATAAAAGAAACCTAAACAGCTCTTTATTCAATAGCAAGCAATTCTGTGCTTACATTCTCCATCTCATCTTCTCTTATGTAGACACATACAATTACTGTCTTGGCGGTAGCATCATTTTGAGGAAAGAATGTAAAATATTGATAGGATCATTGGTTTTAAAAAAACATCAACTTAATTATGTTGAAATTTACATACAACAAAAGACATCCATTTTCACATACAGTTCAGAGTTTTGACAAATATTCACTAGCTTAACTACCATCACAATTAAGAAATAGAGCATATCAGGCCGGGCGCGGTGGCTCACGCCTGTAATCCTAGCACTCTGGGAGGCCGAGGCGGGCGGATTGTTTGAGCTCAGGAGTTCGAAACCAGCCTGAGCAAGAGCGAGACCCCGTCTCTACTCAAAATAGAAAGAAATTAACTGGACAACTAAAAATATATAGAAAAAATTAGCCGGGCATGGTGGCGCATGCCTGTAGTCCCAGCTACTCGGAAGGCTGAAGCAGGAGGATCGCTTGAGCCCAGGAGTTTGAGGTTGCTGTGAGCTAGGATGACGCCACGGCACTCTAGCCCAGGCAACAGAGTGAGACTCTGTCTCAAAAAAAAAAAAAAAGAAAAGAAATAGAGCATATCTATCATCCCCAAAGAATTCCCTCTCTTTGAAGTCAATCCCCTCCTGCCCCTCACTCAGTCAACCACTGATCTGATTTCTATCACTATAGCTTAGTTTCTTGTCTGTTTTAGAATTTCATAGAAAGGGAATAATACAGTATGTTCTCTTTTGTGCCTGGCTTTGTTTGCTCTGCATAATGTTTTCTGAGATTCATCCAGCTCATTGGATTTGAATCCCAGATCTTCTTTATAAGCTTTATGACATTTGGGCCAATTATTTAACCTCTATTTTCGCAGCTGAAAAAAGGTCATATTAATACTTTCCCCATGGGATTACTGTGAGAATATCAAGGTACCTGGCTGGGTGCTTAATAATTGTGTAAGTATGGATATAAATAATTTTTTTATCACTATGGATTTTTTCTTTTACCCCTTCTTCTCACCAAAGGAAGAAGAGAATAATTCTGAAGTTGTTTCAAGCCTAATTCAAGCTCAACGTGTTCTATGAGAGGAATCAGCACAAAGAAAACTCTATAATCATAATTTTTTTTTATTATTGAACAAAGGTAAACCCTGAATTTCTGCCTTTTTCTTCCCTGTCTCCTCTGGGCTTGAGCAAATTGGCAGCAGTCAGCTCTGCTTTCTCTGCCTTAGATACCAGTCTGCCCTTTCCAGAGTCAAATGATTTCCAAGAAAAGGGCACAATATCCTCTTTCCCCCTACCCAGAAAAAGAGACAGCAAGAGAAGAGGAGGAAAAGCTTAAAGGAGCCCTCCCACAAGGGTCAGTGCAAAAGGCTAAGTAAAAAAGGTGTTTCCTTCTTCTAAAAAAGATCTCATCATTCCTGACCTGATTCCGTCAATGTGGAGCTGGGATGTAAGAGGGAAAGAGCAGCAGGAAAGGTTAAACATCTCCTCCCTGATTGTGCACCTCTGCCAAGTCTTTTCCTGCTCACGTTGAAAAATGATTGATGTTCTGGCTTCTTTTTGTTTTTACTGCTCTTCATCCCATTTTGCATGTGTTCTTTTATCCCTTTGTCCATCTCTTCCTCTGTTGTGCATCCAAGATATTATAATGTGGATCTCTTTTAGGAGGAAGCTAAGGGGAGGGGAGGTATGATGGGATTAATAGTTCCAGCAATTAGCAACACTCAGGAATAGGGTTAATGGATTCAGCAAACTGGCCTTGCTCTAACCTTCTAAACGACCTCTCTCTTTCCACTGCTCCTGCCTGCTCAAGCATTGCCACCACACTGGGCACAGGCAGGTCATCAATCGAAAGACAGATCTCGTGTGTTTGATCAAAGGTAGATAGGTCTCATCTAGGGCTTCTCTGATCAATCTGCTGCAGCTCTCTTGCTCAGACAGGTCTTTAACACTTAAATTATTGGAGTTGCTTAGGCATGCAATGGCAAATATGAAAAAAATGTACACAAAGAATATCTTTAAGCAGCCATGTTTGGTTTCAGGAAATTAACAATTCCTTTGGGTTGACACAAACTATTCTGCTATGAATGGCAAATTATTAACAAGAACATGTATATTAGAAATACCATGGCAGAAAAAAAAGTGAGCTATGGGCACATGATTTCACATGATATTTTGATGCACTCATCTATAATTCTTAAACTTGCTTATTTCATTGAGTATAATGGTATCTGCTGTAGGTCACAAAATTCTTATGAAAAACCCATGAGACATGACTATACTTTAAGGTATACTTTAGTTTCTATTCTTGCATATGCTGACAAATATAGTGTTTATTTTATGACAGAAATGAAATATTCACAATTAAGACTTTATGGGGCCTTAAAATAAGAAATAAAATTTGGGGTGGCATGAACATTATCGTATCTTGATTTTGATAAAGTCTGTGTTAATCAAGTTTCTCTGAACACCTCTGTGTCGGAGTTGTTAGTGCTCATCTAATCTCCATGTGCTTTCCTATAATCCTCCACTCTCAGACATCCATTCTAGATGCTCACTCTTACCAATGGAATTTGAGAGAAGTGAGGTTTCACACTCAGTCCATGGCAGGTAAGACTGTGTGTATGCCTTCTCCATGCTCTCTCTTTTTTCCTTACAATTAAAATAAAGAAATCTAAAATGGTAGATTCATAAGATGAAAGTGGCCTGAGGATTTAAGCTTCAAGGAGGACCACACAAAAGAGCTACCCAACCCGCCTCAGGGAAAGAAATAACTGTGTGTTGTATTAATTCACTAATCAGGGTTGGTCTATCTTGTTAGTATTAATTATGTTGACTAATGTGGGCTCTTCCCCATCTATGTGATATTATAAAATAGGGTCCATGTTGACAGATCAAAATAAAGACTATTTGCCAACTTTTTGTTCTTAAAAAATGCAATATGGTATGGGGAAATATATAAGAGATGAGTTATTCCTCCAATGCCAGCAACAGGATGAAATATCATTGTGGATCAATTTATATCCTTCTCTTGCTATTGTTTCTGCATGGGGTGGAGTAGGGGTGAATGGGATGAAGGATAAATATTTCGCTTCTCATGAGAGAAATTTATACTGTAGAGTAACAGTCTCAGGGACTATTTCATCTCTTACTTTTCAAATCCCAGGTGATGAGATATCTGGTTCCAAAATAGTGGCAGAAAAACAAGCTGGCTTCATTCCTCCACACAGAAAACCAAATCCCAGTTAAGACATAATAATTAGAATTTCCATAATGGACTGCTAAAATATCATGGGTTTAGACAACCATCTAATAAGTTTCACATTTATCCACCTTGTCTAGAGTACAGAGTATTAAATTTTTTGTTTGTTTGTCTTTTGTTTTTTGCATGTCAAAGTAATTATTGCTTGAGAACTTAAACAAGGTGATCATTATGAGATCAACGGTCAGTGCATCAGAACCATTTTTTCAGCTGCTTGAGAAAGAATTTTATTAATTCTCAAAAAAGTTTAATAGTGGCAAGTTTTAAGACTTATTTTCTATGAGAAAAGCAGCTGGGAAAATAAAGCTTGGTTCTGCTGGAGGAAAGTAGAAGACTAATTGTTCTCCTGGTATGAGCATTAGTGTATAAGTGAATATTCCTGCCTACCCTAGGCTCTGGAGGGGTACAGTATCTGTTATCTAGAAAAACAGTCATTTCTATTCCTTTCATTGGCAAATGAGTGATATAAGAATAAAAAAAAATGCTTCTTTCTGAGGCTAAAGGAAGAAAAAGATTACATAATGTCTGCAAAGGATTAGTTGCCCAATATTTGTTAAGAGTTTGCTATGTAACAGGCATCAATTTCAAAAGGGACCAAAGAAAATATATATATAGTGAAGGTAGTACCTTTTTCAGTGGGAAAGACATAATTTCAATTCTGTGTATTTATTAATTTAAATAAAAATACATTAACTGGAAATATAATTTGTACATGTGTGTCTATACATACTTATGCATATATCTACATATACATGTTCATATGTGTGTATCTCAAATAGCAATATTGAGAATTAATTTACCATGTGATTAGAAAAGGCTTTTTTATCTTGTATGGTAGATTGCAAAAATAGCCACAATGTTTCAAACCCACCTTTCTGTATGCCCCTTTGCAGTTTCTCCCATCAAGAGGTGACAGCTATTTCTCTACCCCTTTGAATTTGGGCTGCGCTTGTGACTTGTGTTGGCCAACAGATCTGACTAAAGTTATTGTCTGCCAGTTCTGAGTCCAGGTCTCAAGAAGGCTTACATGCTCCCCCATTCTCTCAAGATTTAGCAAAGGCTTCATATAAACAAACCCAGGGTAGTCTCCTAGATGAGGAAATAGACATGGTTCAATAGTCTCATTGCCCCATTGCACAGCCCAGACTCTTAGAAGTAGAGCCACCCTGCTGCGATCACAGATGCATCACAACCAGAGAGTCTGATCAAGACCAAAAGAGCCATCCAGCTGAGCCCAGTCCAAATTGCTGACCCACAGAATAGCAGGCTAAATAAATTGTGATGGTTTTAAGCCAATAAGTTTTGGTATGGTTTGCTAGGCTGCAAGAGATAACTGGTACAAACAATAGGGAACATTTTAATCTTTGCATTAAACCTGGCATAATTTTGAATAGGCTGCCAAATAACATTCTACTTGTTTTTTAAGAATAAAGTTCTCCTTTCTCATTCCTGAACCACAATTCTTCTTTCCTCCCATACTCACCTTGGTGAATACAGAAGCAGGTCTGGGTTGAAATCCCAAATTTCCCACTTATTTGTGAGGTGGACCTTGCAAAAGTTACTCAGCCTCTTTAGGTTTTAGTTTGTCCTACTATAAGACGGGGATAATTGAATTTCACAGAATTTTGTTGGGAGGATTAAATGAGCTGACGGTGGTAAATTGTCTAATATAATACAACATAACAGCTACTTACAAAAGTTTTATTCTTCCCAAATTTTCTTTTCCTTTCTAAGTGGGCAATGATATTCAGTGTTTCCCTCTATCACTAATTAATTCTGGAGCTGTCACTCTGAGATAAAGAGCTAGCTAATTTTCATTCTAGTGGCTTCTTTCTTGAATTTTTTTAAAAAATATTTTTCACAGGTCTTTTCACAAACTAGCTTCATTACATTGAATACTTTCCATAATTTATGGTAAAAATAAAACTAGCAGTTACAGAAAAAGCATGGCATGAAAAAATAACAATTTTGGGGGGAGGAGGGTCAAATGAGGGAAAAAGCAGGATTAAAAGTCTTTATCTTGTGTGAAGCTACATTCTGGAAGGGCAATCACGTCACTCACTCTTTACCTTGAAATCCTCTGGAAGCTTCCTGTGATCCTCAGAATAAAATCTGAACTCTTCTCCATAGCCTATATATGAGACCCATGTGGTGTGGTCCCCGCCTACCTCTCCCACCTCATCATCTAACATTCTTCCCTGTCCTAACTTTGCTTGAATGCTAGTGACCTTCTTGCTGATCTGTGGGAACTCGAGGCTTTTTCTCACCTGAGAGCTATTGCACTTGCTGTTCTCCAAGTCTGAATGTTCTAATCTTCACAAGGTGCACACATCTTCTCTCTTAAATGCCATCCCTTCAGAGTCCTTCCCCAACCACACTTTCTAAAGGAACTCCCACAGTCACTCTGTCCCTTTTTCCTGCCTTTGTGTTGTTTCTTTTCATATACTTGTTTAATTTTTGTCCACTCCTATCTTAGAGTATTACTAGTGTGTTTCTGCCCATTGCTACTTTATAAAGGCAGTTGTATTATTTGAGGCAGAGATGTTAAAAACTAATAAAACTGTATTGTGAATTATGGTCTTTAGCATCATTTTTTTAATTTTAAAAATGTTTTTATTTTTAGTTGTCAAATAAAAATTTTATATATTTATGGGGTACAATGTGGTGTTTTGCTATATGTGTACATTGTAGAGTGATTAATTCAAGATAATTAACATTACCCATCACCTCACATACTTACTATTTTTTTCTGGTGAAAACCCTTAAGATGTATTCCTCGATAATTTTCAAATATATAATAACTTATTGTTAGCTATAGTCACCATGCTGCACAATAGAGGTCTTTAGCATTCTAAAATGTTTTCTTTATCTCATTGTGTTGGTTTGAGCTTGAATTCTACTTTGTATGAAAACTAGATCAAAACCTCTAGTTTCCTTTTGTCTGTGTCTGCCTTATATATCTCTGCTGATCTCTTTGTTTTAGCCTTTCTAAATGCCTGTTTGGTGTGTCTCTTATAGAGCACATAAGAGTTAGGTTTTACTTTGGTAGCTATTCTGGAAATCTTTTTAACAAGTGATGTCACTATACAGTATTGATATGATGAATTTGTTTGATCTCAAATCTGTCATAATATTTTGGGTTATTTTTATTGTGGCATTTTATTTATTATGCTTCATTTTCCAAATAATCTGTTTCTTTGCTTTTTTTAAACAAACGTTGGTAATTTGGAGGGTTTGCATTTCTGTTGCAATCATTAGCTTTATTCTCTACCTTTCACAATGCCCTTAACATTCTATGATTTAGTTTGTCAGCCTTGAACTATATCCTCTGCCTCCCAACTACTACCTATGTGGCAATCAAAGAGATTATTCTAGTTTTACCTTTCTCTGGCCCCTCTCCATTTCTTAAGTTTATTTCCATTTTATCAAAACACATAACTTTTACATGCAATTCTTCCCCCTTGTGCCATCTTTGTTTTGGATGTATTTCAATAGTCACTGCCAATCCTTTTGCCACCCACCCCCTCCATCCCTTGACTAGCTGAGGCTCATCTTTAGTCAGTAACACAGGAGGAAAACTTGACTATAGTATTCCCAGAGGTTTTGTATCTCTGTATCCTAATTATGTCAGTTTGAGTAGTAGATGGTTTTATTTGTTTGTCCTATTGCTCTGCATAGCTTTGGAAGCATGAGAGGAGAGTTATGGATTTAGAACCTATAGACCTATAGGTCTTTCTTTGTCCCCTTTATCTTGATTTATTTATGTATAATACCCATCATAAGTGACATTATATACACACACACACACACACATAGAGTGTGTGTACATGTAATTTCTTACTACTACATAAAATTATATGTGTATATTTCTAAATTTGATTACTTATTATTTGTTATACCACAAAAGTATAAGCTCACTGAGGCATATTTACATTATATTCCCACCACCTGGGACAGTGCCTGGAACACAATAGACACTCAAGAAATGTTGATTGAAAGGTAAATGAACAAATGCTTCTGGATCATTTCTATGAAACATGTTTAAGCATTTTTGAAATGACATTCATGTATTCAAAAATTTTCAAATGCAATTTTGGGATACATTAAAGACAGAGAGAATATGACATGAAGGGACTTAAATGCTCTTGCTTTAGGCAGTTTGCCTTTTAATGGTTTTTCATCACAATGGAAATTTCCTGAAATATTTTCTTATTTAAGTTTGAAGATTTTATTGAAAATTTGGAAAACTAACTGCATATTTATTTATGTGCCCTCTGTAGTGGAAATTATTCCTGTGATTTAAAACATTTAAATTATAACTCTAAATGGCATAATCAGATACATACTCTGCCATATAGTCCATTTGAAAAGTTGAGTTTTAATCTTATAGGGTAATATAAAACTGGAAATGTTTCTTATTTCTCAGTTTAAAACATATTCCAACTTGCTGAGCTCTCTGGAAATAACCCATAAATCCTTGACCATGAAAAGTCCTTTTATTATCTGCCTTTAAAAATGATTTCCTTAGGGTAAATTACACTCTCCAAGCAATACTTCATTACCTACATGACATATTATAGCCCAGTGGATCTAAGAATGCTATGGAAACCCTCAAATTGCTCTAAGCCTTAAAAATCAAATGCTTAGACCAAGCCAATTCATCTAACAAAAGGAGCTACTGGAAGAAATTAAGCCAGAAAGATGACGGTAAGAGAGAAGCAAATGCAGAAAACATTAAATGAGCTATTAAATGAGAAAATATAAATTTTTATAGTTTGGGGTTTTATTTCTGGGTTGATTTAATCTAAAACACTTTGTCTATTCTTTAGGCTGCTGTTATGGTATGAATAATGGGAACCCAGAGTAGATTTTATATGAATGGAAGATTCTGGGACTTAGTATGTATAAAATTCTATGAAAAATTTTTAATTGGTATAAAATCTATCTTTTTATGGCTTTAACTACAATCTAAAGACCAATGATGTCCAAATGTTTGTCACCAATTCCTACTCTCTCATGTGCTTCAATGGTCAGTCATCACCAACTAAATGCCTTACCAACACCTCATCACAATATTTTGAAAATGTCAATTTTTTTTCCTAAATCACTTTGTAAATTCAATGTGATAAAGATAAAGCCCCAATACATTTTTATTTGAAAGTTATTATAATGTTCCTAAAGTTTATCTGGAAGTATAATGGAGGAAAATTTCTAACAATAAATATATGGAAAGAGAAAGTATCCTTCCAAATATTGACACATAATTTAAAGCTGGAGTATTTAAAGCCAAGGTACTGGCACAAAGGAAGAGACCAAGGGAAGCAGAGTGAAGAAATCCAGCTTTATGGAAAACAGTATGGAGATTCCTGAAAGAACTAAAAGTTGACCTACCATTTGATCCATGAATCCCACTTCTGGGTATTTACCCAAAGGAAAATAAGACATTTTATCAAAATGACCCCTGCACACAAATGTTTATTGCCGCACAATTTACAATTGCAAAGATGTGGAATCGACCTAAGTGTCTATCAAGTCATGAGTGGATTAACAAAATGTGGTATATGTATACTATGGAGTACTACTCAGCCATATAAAAGGATGAATTAATGCCTTCTGTAGCAATCTGGATGGAACTAGAGACCATTATCCTAAGTGAAGCATACAAAGAATGGAAAACAAACACCACATGTACTCACTACTAAATTGGAACTAACTGATGAGCACATGTGTACGTGGAGAGAAGTAAAACTCAATGGAAATCAACCTGGGGGGTAGGGGGAAAAAGGGACATGCAAAAACCTACCTAATTGGTACAACGAACAATATCTGGTCAGGGGTACTCTTATAACCATGACTCAAGCATTATAACAGTGACTCATGTAACAAAAACACCAAAACTATTTGCGCCCCATAATACTCTGAAATTAAAAAAAAGAAATCAAATCTTCGCAATCCTTAGTTTTATTTGGATTCCACATATACCCATATATAAATTATATATGTACTACTGTACTAATATTGGAAACATATGGAAGCACACATAAAATAGATTTTAAAAGTATAAATAGATTTTCTAATATTTAGTGCTAAAGTATCGTCTTGTGCACCCGCTGGAGTAAACACCACCTCTACAATTGTTTCATCACCTCCACCATCCTTGTCATTTTGGAGACAACTGATCCAAAGAATCACTAAGACTTTCATACATTGACTTATTTAATGGTGACAGAAAACGTGCAAGAGAGATAGGAAGCCAGAAAAATACAGTCAGTGTCAGTCATGATTAAGCAAGCAGTTAATGGTACTGTGGACACAGCTAGTGGTGATCAACATTTCCACCTCACAACTTTGTGATATGACAGAGTTTATGTGAAAATATTGGGGTTGCTGCTAATGTTGCAGGTTACATGGTAAATGGAAACAACCTGATTTCAAATAGGGTCTGAAGATGCCCAAATTCCACATCCCCACATGAGTAACATATTACAGATTCCAAATGTTGATGTAAGCAACCATGGAACTAAATGCCCACTTTAATCTAGGCTCAGAGAAGGTGATTTCTCCAGATCATGAGTGATCCTGTTTAATAAAACCATTCAAAGATGTTCTATATTTCAGTTCTGAGTTTTCTCTTTTCCTTTGCCTTTGAGATTAGTCTTTTTCATACTAGAATGTACAAGAACATTATGGAAGTTATTTTCCAAATGTGTCTTGGGGATTTTCTAGCCAATTCTCAGTAATTCCTAGGGGAATCATGGATGTTAATGCCTGTACTCAAACCATCTGCAGAAACGCAGCTACATTCAGAGATGAGGATAAATAGAAGCTTAGCAAATGTGACCATATTTATTTTTCCAGCAGTAACTCCCTAGTCGTAATTTAGAATTATAATTACAAAAGCTGATAAACTGAGATATGAAAGGACTCCATTATGCCCAGTTGATAATGTTTAGCCCACATATGCCAATTATCACATGTATCAGAAACTCTCAGTGTTTCTCCTTACCCAACTAGAGTTACTGTATTACTTGGTAAATTCATCCTTCATTATTCCTCATTCTTCATTCAAAAACCAGAATTTTACATGTAGTTCTCTTATCTTTCTTGACTACTACTCTGTTCTCTAGTTAAACCAGAAGTTCGGTAAATAGAGAACTTCTTTCTCCATTCCCTACCTCTTGCTCTCTCACTTTATTTCCCTCATTTCCTCTCTCTCTTCCTAGACTCCGATCTCTGCTCTCTTCCGTGATATTACTAAATCAGCAGCACAAGATATATCTCGCATTTTAAATTTGAATGGAGACCAGAGTTAGAAACCCCCATGTCACGATAAGAAAATGTGAACTAGTGTAAAGCCAGTTTTTAATGTTTCTTCATTTAAAATGTCCATGGCTGCATGAGTTGAAATTTTAAACCCATGCAATTAGAGGTCCAGGAACAACATCATGCATTTTTTTTTCGTTTTGTAATGGTCAGATGCTGAAAATTCCTTGCAAGTAAATTATAAACAGAAAGTCAGAAGTTCAGGAAAAAAAGAATAAATCACAGCCTGTCATGACAGGGGAGGGAGAGTATAGCTTGATGTTGCTATTGTGCCTGAAAGGAAAAGAGAGCTGCGTTTTGAGCTAAGGCTTTATCTTCAGCGGTCTCCAGTTGTCAGGCAAATGCACTGTCTGGGATGGGCAGACCATTAAAACATTAGCAGAGATGTGTTCATTACTTTGGCTAATAGAGTTCAGAGTTCCCAGGAAACCTAGTAATGGCCAGATTTTCACGAGGTGGGGATGGAAATATCTCTTTGTTGAAGGGAAGCCGAGAGAGAGTTGATAGGGAGGACAGGCCAGGAGCCTGTCGGGCTTGTTGAGGCATGACACCGAGGGACCCAGAAAGCCAAGTCAGATTATGAAGATTCTGTGTGTCTTGGAGGGAATGTGGGGCTCCTCGCAGGTGGTGAAGAGGCTCAGGAGGAGAATAGTCAGGGAATAAGGTGGGGATGGACTATGGCTGCTGAGTGAGGGTCTGAGAGAAGTAGATCTATATCGTGGCAAGAGAAGACAGACAATTCCAGGAAGATATCAGTGATCAAATCCAAAGGAGCTCTCATAGGGAGAATGAAATGTGAAATTAGTGGTCAGTGACCACGACAAGCCAAGTTAGAACCAGTGAGTTTGGAAAACGGACCTTGCAAAGACACTAGAATAGAGATGGGATATGCAAAATATTTAACAACCAGTACCAAATGGGCACCAACCAATCAGAAGGGATTGTAGGCAGTACTTTCAAACAACATCCTACGGCCCACCTCCTTTTAGGTATTTAGTGACTGGACTGTAGGCAGGTTCAGGAGCTCCCAGTGGTCCAGCTGGTGGTAAGGCACTTGTGGAACTTAAGACACCAACTATTTACCATGGCAATATGGTTGAACAAATAAAATGTATGCCAGGAAGCAGCTGTCCAGCCAGGACATTTCTAGTCTCCCTTTTCAGCAAGATTAGTTGTTGCCAAAGGAATCGGAAGGAAAGTAATGTTTGGTTTGCAGCCTAGGTGATTAAGCATTGGGTGTAAGATCATTTTCCCAACAATGACAAGGAAATCTTGAAGCTACAGGATGATGAAGCCATAAGATACAAGTATAAGCACTACTTGCAAAAAGGCTTCTCAGGAGAACCACCCACCAGGAAAATCAGAATTGGACTTTACATGACTGAGAAATTAAAATTTATTGCATTAACCTACTTAGATTTAGAGATTTTTATAGCAGTTAGCTTACTCTGATAAAAATATGGCATAAAAATACATTAGCATTTTAATGCATCTATTTTACACTGGTGACTATGAGCATATTCTAGGTTCACTTGTCTCCCTGAGAGGCTGTCAAACATTCTACAAAGACTTTTAGGTTATCATTTAAAGAAACAACTTTCTGGATCTCGTGGTAAAATCTTTTCAAGAAATAGGAGAAGATTTTGCTTATTTATTTGCTACCTTCTTACATTTTGGAGCATGATTTCCCTTTAGGTTATAGAAAACTATGAGAGGTTTTCATTTATTTTGAGAAGCTCATTTCACAAATCTAAAATCCATACAATCACATATTAGATTGTGATCTTGCTATGGGGAGACACCGAGGGAAGAGTCTTATTCATCTTTGTACCCACAGCAGATAATCCATAAGACTCATCCAATAAGTGTTGAATGAATAGATGGATGGATGGATGGATGGATAAAGTCATGCTACTAAAAAAGCAATGTGCTGAGAAAAATTAAATTAAAAGGCAATTATGGAGACCAACCTGGGGTCTTCTGCTAAGTAACTCTATGATGTAGAAATCTCCACAAACCAGTGGACTTTCTGGATTTTTATTTCTTAGAAGGATTTTGGTGATTTTTTTTAAGTTTTAGCTCTCATTTTCCAGTGAGGGAACTGTGGCCCAGGGAAGTACAGTGATCAGCTCATACCGATAGAACTATTTCATACCAAAAGTTAGATGAAAACTCTGGTTTTCATAACCCAATAATGGTACTACATTCCCGCTACTATGTCACTTATTATTTTTGACTCTCAGTTGTTTTTCATCTTCAAAACACAGATAACCACATTGATTTAACCTGAAGTAGTTTTTGTAACGAGAATATGAGGCACTATCAGAGTGCTATACTGCATTCACTCTCAAAGGAATATGGCAACCTACAATCTGGAGGCCTATTTGGTCAATTCAGGTACACGTGAGGCTGTGTACATGATTAAATCTGAGGGCTTGGATTATCTTTAACTTCAGTGTGCCATTAAAAAAGATGCTGCGGTACTCATCTATCCTGGACTCAACACAATACCATCTGCTCTCAGATATTCTTGTGAGGTTGCCTGAAGGCATGAATTGTCAGCTAAAGTATAGAACTCAAAGTTTTGGGTTGAGGAA